>NC_056743.1:1801767825-1801787825 GCF_019279795.1 Protopterus annectens | reverse complement strand
TACTAAGAATATGTATGGGTTTAAGTAAAGTATACTTTATTTTATACAGAAAACTTAGACATTCTGTCAGGACCCACAGAACTAGTATTCTTGAGCATTTTTTTATTGGCTATGTATTGTCAGGACTCACAGAACTAGTATTTCTGAGTATTTTTTATTGACTATATATATATATAATTTCCTTTTTAATGTTGGAGTTAACCTTAGTTCCTCAGTTTTGAACAAGTGCACTAGGAGGCATATATCAGTTATGATGAGAGGGCAGTGCACCTTTTGAGGGTCTGCCATTGCAAGAATTTTTTTTTTCACTTTTCATCATTGGTAATGTTGCATATGTTTCTGTGTATTTCTTGTACTAAACAGTGTCTTAACATTTGCTCTATGTAGTCATTTCCTTGTTGCATTTGGCCATGTCACACCTTCACTGCATCTCACACTGTACCCTAAATTGATAATGTGACATTCGACTTGATGTGAGACATAAAAATATTAATTCAACAGTACCACTTAAGATGTCTGTATTTTGCAGTCATTTCACTGCTGTAGCTTGCTTTATGTCACAGCTGAAACTGTGTGTGTGTGTGTGTGTGTGTGTGTGTGTGTGTGTGTGTGTGTGTGTGTGTGTGTGTGTGTGTGTGTGTGTTTGTGTGTGTGCATGCGCTTGCACCTTGGTCTTCTTTTTCTTCTTTCGGCTTTTCCTGGTTAGAGGTCGCCACAGCGGATCACCTGTCTGCTCATGATTGGCAGGGGAGTTTTTACAGCGTCGAGTTGCCAGCCCGGCACCCAACGTTCCACAGAAGGCACACACACACACACACACACACACACACACACACACACACACACACACACACACACACACACACACACACATGCAGTCATGCTTACTGTCCAATCCACCTACAGCATGTCTTTGGGATGTGGGAGGAAACCGGAGCACCCTGAGGAAACCCACGCAACCACAGGGAGGACATGCAGACTCCGCACAGAAGGCACCCCAGCTGAGAATCGAACTGGAGAACCTCTTGCTGTGAGGCAGCAACGCTAACTGCTGCACCACCGTGGCTGCCCCCCTTGGTATACTCTAATATTTACAGAGATGGCAGACCACAGAAAACAAACACAAATAATTATTGAATTAAAATAACATGAAATGTACAAACTCATGGAAACTAAGTAGCTGTTTAACCTGCTAATTCAAAAGCTTGACATTCACATATTTTATGATATGGATCTGCTAGTTGCACTTTTTTATTTAAATAAAGCTATATCTGTGTGTTTGTGTGTTTGTGTATGCATTTGCCATAATATTTGCTGCATTTTTCAGGCAGATGGATTCTCTTTTTGTGAACTGTCATGGGTACTCACTTCCACAGTCTGACATTTGTCATTTGTGAGTATGTGATAGGGGGCGGGGGATCCGGTATGTTCCTCTGTATGTGTCTAATAGCAATGAGTTACAGTACGTTACTATGTCTATTATTTATATCATTGTTATCAAACCTCTTTCTCCCATTTTTAAATGCAAACAGGGTGGCACATCAACATTGATCAATAAGACCAAATCACCAAGAACCAATGTTTTACTTAGAGCCAATGTGTATACCACCAAGTGGCTCGCCCTGACTTGGATTATTGATGAATGCCAGTGAAGATTATTCAGTAATAATCAGACCTCTGAGATATACTCAGTCAATAAAGTGTCTATAATTGACTGGCACTTTTTTGTGTATGCGTATGAATGTTTGTATGGGGTGTTATATGTAATGGGTTATATTCCAATTATCTGACAGCAATGTCCTGAAATATGGCTTTTTATAAATTTATTCATCTGTTTGATCATAATCAAACATCTGAGCTGTACTCAGCCAAAGTGGCTTAATTGGTTGGCACATCTTTGAATGTGTGCATGTGTGTGAGGATGTATAACAGAAATATCATTGTAGTATATTTATTTATGTCACACCTTCATCCCATTCACACTGTTGAATTAATAATGTGATTTTGGGCTGAAGGTGTGATATAAATAAATATAGTAATTCAACAATGCAGTTTAAAATGTATGTTATGTGTGCTGAGGGTTAAATCTTGTACTATCTACTAATGGTTTTATTCTGCATCTTCCTGCTATCTTGCTGGCAGTATGCTATGTTTTTAACACTATAGTTTAAATGTTATCAAAAATGTTTTTACTCTGTCTTCTTACTTTATGTTTCATATCCAATTCAGCATTGCTGTATTGTTGACAATGCTCTGTATTTTTTCAACAGTACATTTTTTAAAGATTTACCTATGCAGAAATTTCATTACTGTATCCTGCTTTATGAAACAGTGCCACTTTAGTATCACATGTTATTAGCAGTATGTATAATGTGTATATCAAGGCACATGTGCAAGTCACAGGCAATTCCTATATTGATTCTCTGAACTACTGCTGTCCCATTGCATTTAGCAGGCAAGAAGGTGATAGAAATAGAATGGCAGGCCTTTCACCCATATGGCAAATGCACTGTACACACACCTAGGGCCAATTTAGAGTAGTCAGTCTGCCTATCATTTGTCTTTGGGAGGCAGGATAAAAATGGCATACTTTGGGAAACCCACATAAACACCAGAAGGACATGCAGTCTCCATACAGAAGACCCCCCCCCCCACAAGAATCCAATTATTGCCATTTTGTTGCTCTACTATCCAGTCAGCCAAACTTACTGTTACCACTCAAACCTGACGGGTAACTGTGCTGTTGGCATAGAGTGGAAGCTTTTCTTTGGGGGGAGGGTCTATGTCAACTACTGTTCTTAGGTTACTGCAGTCTACTTTCTTGGCTAGATCTTCTTCCTTCTATCCAGTGTGGGTTATTGTACCCACAAAAAAGGAGGCGCATAAGATGCACACTATCAGAACTATATATTTTTGTTGTTCTTGCAATGAAAAATACATCATGAGATGTATGTTCCACAGGTTATCAATGAGTGTCCTTGCAGATTATTGAAAATATAATAGTTACACCCTATTTTGCCCCTTTGGACAGATCCCCCTAGTCCATGTTATGGGGCATCATTTCTCACACCCACGTTATGTTATATGTTTCATGTCCAAGGTCATACTTATTTGGGGAAGGGGATAAAAACAGAGAGTCATTTAAATAAGTATTCATTTGTTAAGGAGTGACTGAAATGCAGTCACAGTGCACTTTCTGTACTTCCCGTCTTGTCTTACAGCACTGGAAAGCATAGGGTGGTAGTAAGGAATCACACAAATGGGGGGATAACGTGCACACATCATGAGCTGCAAAGCTTTGTTTTTTCTCTCTCAGCAGTTATGAATATTAAAAATACTTGCACACTAAAAGCAATGCCTCAAGAAAGATAGCATCAGGATTAGGAAGGAAGGAGGTGTGAAACTGACATGGTTTGATGCAAATAGTGAGCTCATCATGTGTGATATGCAGGGAATGAGTCACTGAAAAGTGTTTGCATACCTTGTTAAAATTATGAATTATTTTTCCACATTTTCATTAATAATGCAAATATGGAGCGTGCTACTACCATAATGGGGGATCTGAGCAAGCACTAACTGTTTGGCAAAAAAAATTACAGTAGAAGTCATGTAACTTAAACATACCTAGAGATATGATTGTTTGTTTATGGTGCAATCTATCAGTATTGACTATATTATTGGTTCATAGGTAATTACTAGGTTAGCTTCCCTTGTGGGCCATTTTAAGCCTAGCCAGTTTACCTTTTTGTCCTTGAAATAATCTATCCCATTTGGTTAAAGATTGGCCTTACCCATCAAATGGTAGATAATTATATATTACCCCTAATAAGAATAACTGGGATCATACCATAGATAATTTGAGGGGACACAAGCATGATATAAAGCATTTAGGAGCTGCCTCTGTGCATTAGTAGTACAGGGGGCAGTCCTGGGGTACATTTACTGTTTCCCATCCAAAGATCTAAGTTGTGCTACAATATGGTCAGGGATGAATTTTGTTTTATGCAGATGGGGAGTGTGTTCCAGAGCTGTAGTTTTCTTTGTGGGCTGTAGCTGTCCCTCCAATCTGTTCTGTTGATGTTGTAGAACAGATTTAGATCCCTAGACCATGTATTTCTGATGCCATTTGACTTGCTGATATGAGTAAATCCATCAGTAGTGGGTCGGAGGATGCCTTGTACACCAGACACAGGTCTGTAGGATACCGAGTATAGTGATAGGGCTATTATTCAGACCATGGAGGATGTGTTGTTTAGGCCTAGCATCCTTTTAGTCAGGTATCACTGTGGGCATTCCAGTTGTTGCTTGTGTCTGGACAGATACATGCCAAAGGGGTCATTATATTCAATGACTGGCCTAATGAGGGCTGAGTAAAGGGGAAAATACCATCCCTAGACATAGACACAATCTCTTTGTTTATAATCTGTGCAATATAGAAGGACTTTCTTACAAAAATGGGTACATCTGGCCAAAACTTGGTAAAATGTTAGGTCACTGTCCACATAAGTTCCCAAATCCCGAGCAACTTGGTCATCTCTTAGTAATTATTATTATTGTTGTTATTATTATTATTATTATTTCAATACTGGCATGTCACAAATGGTGAGTCCTGCATTATGGAGTATGGTGATATCTGAAAGCTAACATGATCTGGTAGGCTTGGACATAGAAGCAATTATTGTGGGATGTAGAAGGCTGGAATTATAGAAGAGTGTTTGGCAAAAGAAATGAAAACATATGAAACAATCCATATTTCCTTTAGTAAAGCAAAAAATGAGAAATATACTATCATCCTTTGAGAGACTATACTAGAGTTGCCACCTTTTTAAATGCCAAAAGTGGGACATTGTTGGTACAAACATCAGCTTTAGCAGTTTGAAACATACCTACGGCCAGTACAAAGGACAGAACTTCACTTTTTTGCCTAAATAAAAGCTTATTTTTATAGCATTTTAGTTGCTTATTCTGTTTCTTATGACATTTAAGTGTTTCAGATACAGAATAACTGTTTTATGCAACTATTACATAAAATATAGGAAATAATTTTGTCCTAAAATCTCAGGACATTTGCCATTTTTACAATTTTTTTTTGCAGGACACAACTGCCCAAAGAGGGACTGTCCCTTGCAAAGAGGGACAGGTGGTAACCCTAGACTATACAAGTGGTGGGTGTGAAAGCAAAACGACAGATAATGTGAAGAATTCCACTCAGATAAGTGTTTGTACAAGTTATTAATATTAGCAATAAATCAAAGACTAATATTGCAGGAATTCTATATTTTCTTTTTTTTTTCAATAATAAGTCTTTATTCTTTTCCAGATGTTAATACAATACCACAACATATTTACAATATATACATGAATGCTTCCAACAGTTACATAAAGTCATTATACATTAATATAAACTTCTAGATGGGTATTAAATGAAGAGAAAATAAAAATCTAGTATCAATATAAGGCTTATCTATACTAAACTAAGCTCCATATTTAGTATGTACTTCCTGGAGAAAAGTGGATTGGAACCTTAAGCTAACACAATATTAAAGATTTGCTCCCATATTTTTGTGTTATTTATACTTTTCTTATGATCTTGAATTAGTAATTTATGTGCTAAAATATGTTTTATCGCTACACTCCTAAAGTTTTCCCATGAAGTCTGGGATGGATTCAGCCATTTTGTAGCTATATACAGCTTCATTAACAGGAAAATATTTATGAGTATGATCCTTTGGGATCTATTCAAATTAATCAGAGGAATATGAAGAATCATAAACTCCCAAGAAAGTATAGACTGTTGATATCCCATTTTTTGTAATTGAATTTTTAAAGAATTCCAAAGTTTGAAAATACATTTACAACTCCAGAACATGTGTAAAAGGTCAGCTGTTTGATCTATACAATATGGGCATTTAGGTGAGTTTTTAGAGTTGAATTTATATAGAGTGAGACGAGTGTAATACGCATTATTAAATATCATCAACTGAGTAAATAATAACTTTTGAAGAGATACTGATTTTAAGGTTAAATTAATTGCTTTCACTATTTTACTATCTTCAATCGTTAACAATTTCTCCTTCCAGTATTTGGATAAAAGTATTTGGTTATTATATTTCACATCTTTTATCAAATTATATGAAGCTGTTATATATTTACAGTCCTTCGTAAGAGTTTGCCATAAGTTTAGGCAAATGTTTAAATCTTCTTCTTTAATTTTAAAATTACTATTACTAAAATAACTTATTGATAGATCCTTTAACTGTCTCATTATAATTAAATACAAGTTAGGGAGATTCATCTCTCTTAGCATGTCGTGTATTGAGATACCGAGGAAGGGATATAAATCAAGTATGGTTAAATCACTTATAAGTGGGAATTTTTTAAGATCTATCAGCTGATTACCAATTTTCAAATTCGGGTTCTTATGAAATGGTTGAAAAGTCATCATATATTGTAAGAGATTTAGTGAGTTAAACAGACTTTGTATTGATATTATATATACTCTGATATGTTCCATCAGAGCGTACATTTTAAGGATATCTTTATTTAAAAAAGGTAATGCCTTACAATTAATACCCAGTCCAGCAACAGGTTTATAATTTAGAATCAACCACTTGGGTGACCATTTAGGACTGGACCTATCAAAGTTAACCACTCTTAGAATTCTATTAGCATTTATTATTAAATAATATGCTTCAAAATTCAGTAACTCTAAACCACACCTGTTTTTCGGAGTCATCAGTTTATCATAGGATATCCTAGTTTTTCTAGGTTCCCATACAAATCTACCTAATTCCGTATGAAGTTGTTTGAAGAATTTCCTAGAAATTTGGACTTGAGTAGCTCTAAAGATATATAATATTCTGGGAAGTATGTTCATTTTAATAATTGAGGTCTTTGCCATTATTGGTAATTTCAAATTATTCCATCTTTTTAAATCAGACACTATATGCTCCCAAAGTAACTTAACATTATTCACATAAAAGTCTCTGTTGTCTGTTGAAAAAACAATACCCAAATATTTTATTTTTTCTTCGGATTTTACCTAACCTACCAATGGTAAAAGCGAAAAGGCTGTAGGCGTCTTTAAAGGAAATAACTTAGTTTTTCTAAAATGTATTTTGTAATTAGATATTTTTGCAAAGTCATCCACTGCTTTTAATATTTTCTTGGTATTTGAAACAGGTGTCGTACAGTAAATATTTAGATCATCCGCAAAAGCAGCCATGGAAATTTTCGTACCATATATTATTGGGGCATTGTGATAGATATTTTGTTTGATATGTAGAAATAATGGTTCTAAATATAGATTGAATAATATAGGAGATAACGGACATCCTTGATGGGTACCATTCTTAATTTGTATTCTTTTTGAGAGATTTTTATTAATAACTAGATTTGTATAGGGATTATTATATAGTTTTTTTAATGTTAAAATAAAGTCTTGAGGTATATTAAAATATGATAAAATATCAAACAAAAATTCTAAATTAACTCTATCAAAAGCTTTTTGCGCGTCAATTATGAGTGCATAAGCATTAAGATTTCTGTGAGTGGCATAAGAAATCAGTGTATGAAGTGATAACATATTATCTGTAGTTTGTCTGCCATTTAGAAAACCAGCTTGTTCCTCTGATATTATCAGGTTAATTACCTTCTTCAATCTATTAGCCAAAATCAATGTCATAATTTTCATGTCTATATTCAAAAGTGAAATAGGTCTATAATTATCCGGATTTAGCAAATCAGAATTCTCTTTCGGTATAAGAATAGTTTTAGAAGCATTAAAGTACGGGTCATTAATTTTATTATTAATTATATAGTTAAATACATGTGGAAGTATTTTCCCCAATGTATCACTAAAAGTTTTGTAAAATTCCGTGGTCAAACCATCCGGTCCTGGAGCTTTATGTGGCTTCAAATTCTTAATTGTATCTGTTATCTCCTCTGAGGAAATTGGTTTGACTAAGTTCATATGAAACTCATCACCAATTTTTGGAAATATAATCTTCTGCAAAAAGTCATTATTACTCTTATTTATAATTAATTCCTGATGTTCACCATAGACTTGAAAAAATATTAATTCAAAAGCATTCATAATGTCTTCAGTATTGGTGTATGTTTTATTGTTAAAGTGTATTTCAGAAATTTGAGAAGGTATTTTCGATTGATTAATAATATGCGCTAGTGCTTTTGAAGGGGTCTGTATATGATTAGCGTATTTTACCAGCATTTTCTGTTCATAGAATGATAATTTACTATTTTGTAGTAAAAAAAGGTCCTTCTGACATTTTAATAACTCTGTTTCAATTTGTTTACTATAATTCCCAATTAAATCCTGATCCAGTAATTTAATTTTAGTTTCCAATTCTTGTATGTCTCTCGAATGTATTTTCTTATAATAAGTAGCCTTTTGAAGAAAAATTCCTCTTATTTGTGCTTTGGTCGTTGCCCATTCTATGTCAGACGGATGTCGGTGTTTAGAAAGATTAGCTAATAGCTGATTAAAGGTCTCTTGAACTTCTTTTATTATATCTTCTTTATTTAATAAATATGGATTTAAGGACCAATTATAACCTCTAAGACGTATATTATGACTAGTGTCCTTATTGAAAGTTAATGTGATCCTAGAATGATCCGACAAATGTCGAGCTTGTATGGATACATAGGGATCAAAAGACATTAGTACGTCTGAAATTAGAAAAAAATCGATCCTGGACCACATTTTATGACAACTTGAATAAAATGTAAAGTTATTTGCATTCATTTGATTATTTGTGTATTTAAATGGATCATATAGTTTAAAATCTGTTTTAAGTTCCTGTAGTGCTATCACTGCTTGGTTATTAAAGGACCTGTATGAACTTGATTTATCAAATTTGGGATCTTGGTATGTGTTCCAATCACCTCCTATTATTATATAGTAATTATTATATTGATTCAGGATAAAATAGAGTGATGTTATAAAAAGTTGTTGATTGGTACATGGGGCATATATATTAAGAAGTATCACTGGTTTATCATAAAGTTTAGATGAAAGAATCACATAACACCATCTTCCCTCTTTGTCTATTTTAAAATCTAGAATTTTCTCTTGATATTGGTTTTTAATAATAATCACCACCCCTGCACTATTAGATGTCCCTTCCAAAGCTACCACCTCTCTAATCCATTTCTTATTCTTAAGGACAGTCCATTGATCATTGGTCAAATGGGTTTCTTGTAATAAAATAAAACATGCCTTTGACTGGAGAAATAAATGAAAAAATAATTTCCTTTTTTTCAAGTTCTGGAGCCCTTTAGTATTCCATGAGTCTACTATCCACATACTAAGATTTTTAAATCTTTTAAGTATATTTTAAAATTGAGAGACAATACTAAATTCCAATGTATTAGCACAGTATACAATATCTGGAAGCAATCTTGACGTCCCATCCCTAACCAGTGCCTATCCACTATTCCCCTGGACCAGGACATACATAGGTTTTTTACACAGTTAAAACTTTTATGGGTACACAGCCTTACTAAACATCTATTCTTTATCTTACAAAATAAAACACCAAAAACATGCAAAAAACCTATAGATACTACATCTAACTCTACAAAGCCTAACCAAAACATTCCCTAATGAACACTGACAACTATCCACAGCTCTTGAACACATTATTCAGTTAACATAAATGATCTTCACTACCCTCAAAATTACTATTCTACCTCTCTAATAGTTCACATATAATATTAGTTATATTAATTGGTTGTATTGCCCTAAGATAGCTAACTATCTTATTTAAATCTAACCTAAACAGATATATGACAGTACCCCTATTAAACAATAACATTATTGATTTCAAGATAATTCACTATATATTTTGTTATCTAGGAAAGAGAAAAAAACAAATATTTAACCTATAAATATAGCATTAACTCTGACTTTGTTTATCTAATCTAGCTTATTTAACATTATAATGACAGTAACACGGGAGAATACAAATAGCATTAACTATGCTTACTGGGTACTATACTTGAATATATAGAATGATAACTAACTAACAGAGTTCCCCAAACAGTCAGAACCACATGCCAGTATAAAAGAAGATAGCCTTCACTTTCCTAGAAATGCCAGGATATAATATCTTCTGTTCTTTAAATCCACTAACTATCCCAACACTCATTCCCCTTTGTATCTAAACATTTGCAGTATAAAACACATCATTAAGACAGGAAAATAAATATTACAGTATACTACAATGTTATTAGTACAACCACATTCAGGAAAAACTACCTAAGAAAATAGAATAATTATGATAAAGTTATCCTACTTCTACCATTCAGTTAAATAACACATTTTAACCAGTACATTATTAGTTCAGTTTTAATCCTACCTGAATGGATTCACAGTTCCCTTTAAAAAAATAAAATCTGTAACATACATTAAATGTCCACGGACACTCGTTTTACAGTCCAACTAGCTTCCCCTTCTTCCACAAAGATGTTTCAACTTCCTGTTCATGTAATCCTGTCTTCGAATTCGCGACAGGGGAACCATTATGCGGATGGACTTCTGGATGCACCACCTCAAAAGCGGACCCTCAGCAGCACCCAAAGGACTTCCTGTTACCTCGCGAAGAGATACAGTTCGTAGAAGCCATAAAAGTTCAGAAAATCTTCGTGGACGAGCTGGAGCTGCAAAAAGAAACTAAGTAAATATTTACCAAGGGGCCTGGTGAAGAAAAAAGAACAAACAAAGGAATTTGGAGCCTCGAGACATAGTAAGCATGGAATCCCAGAATCCACATTGCTGTAAACAGACTGAATGGCCAAGTTAAGCTTCCGAAGCTGGAAGAGACTTAAAAATCTTCAAAAAGGTAACTTTTGCTTCTTTTTTTGTAGATATGGAATATTTGGATCCATCAGCTGTAAAAATTAATGTGTTAGGATATTTCATTTGAAATTTGATATTCTTTTCAATGAGGAACTTACAGTTAAGAGATAATGCTTGTCTAGCTTGTCTTATTTGCAATGGTGAATCCTGTACCATAGAAACTCTATTATTTTGCCACATAATATAACCTCCATTCTTTTTAACAGTTAGAATTATTTTATTTACATCCTGGTAGTTGAGTATTTTGACGTAAACTGGTCTAGGAATGTTTGAGGCTTGTGTTTCTCTGAGAGCTCTATGGGCTCTTTCTGTAACTATTTGTTTGGCGCTGTCAGAGTCATTGAACAATATTTCGAGTATTTGTATGCCGGTAGAAATTAAATCATTATATTGGATAGTTTCTGGAATTCCTCTAATAATTATGTTGTTCCTTCTGGATCTTGCCTCCAAGTCCAGAATTTTATTTTGCATAGACTGGATATCCATGTCATGAATGTCTGTTTTTTTTGTAAGCAATGTTATTCTGTCCTCATTTTCGACTATTCTAGCTTCCGATTTATCCATCCTTTCAAGAATTTGACTGCATGTGGCACCAAAAGAAAGTACCTGGTTTGATAGTTCTTTCAAAGCTTCTTGAATGGGCAACAAAGCAGTTTTAATATCTTCCATGTTAGCCAGTTGATCCGGTTTATTTGTCATTCCAGCTTTTAAAAGTTCCTGCTGTTTTATAGTCTTCTGCCTTTTTATTGTTGAATCTTTTTCTGGTGACTGAAGTGCTGATAATTTGGTTTTAGTTGTTGTTGTTTCCATACTTTTTTCCTCTTTTGACATTGTGAAGCAAAACAAAACTCTAGTATAACTAACTAGTGAATGTCCACGATTACTAGTCAGACAGATCCTTTGTTTAATACTCTGTTCAGAGTCAGACAGACAATCAGATCTAATCCTGTGAGTTTGATTAATTTCCTCCTGTTCTTTCACCTCTCAAGCAATATTTAGTTGTAGTAGAATAGTTATAGCCAACAATTAGTGTAAAAAATCTTGTAGTATATCATCAGGGTTGATTTTTATTCTGAGTATCTGGAGAGCTGTAGATATGCAGTGTCTACAGAATGGCGGCCATCTTTGAATCAGAATTCTATATTTTCTATGACTTTCATATACGTTTGGGAGGCAAAGAACACGTGGGTATTAAAAAACATATTAACCACATTTGAGTATGAGGAACTCAGGCAAAAATATAACTGGAGCATGGGGACTGTCATAGTGGATAAGATGTTTACCTCACAGGCATAAAGTATAAGATTTGATTCTCACCTTTGAGGAAAATTTGTTAAGTTTAAAATACCCACAAGGCCAGATAGCCTAAAACATACCTATGAACGTTTGGTTGTTTGAGGTACAAGGTATTAATATTAACAATATTCTAATATTAATATCTCATGAACCTTTATTCATGCAACTTGTAACAGAATGCCATCCTGAACACGACAGAATGTGGTATACATCAATGGCAAACACCACTCTAGGATGCACAAAGCCTGAGTTATGGAAGCCTGTTTGTAAAAAGTTATAAGAAATATGAAATAGTGTACATATTTGCTTTAATTATATAGAAATGGAGTATGCTGCCAAGGTATCACTTAAAATCTGACATTATTCGCTAGGCATGCTAGGCATGTCCCAGGCAGTTTGATTCTTGGCTGGGATGCTTTCTATGTGAAGTATGCATGTCCTCCCTACATTTGTGTGCATTTCCTCAGGGTGCTTCGGTTTCCTCCCACATTACAAAGACATGCTTGTGGAGTGTTTATGCCTAGGCCACTGCTGAAAATGGGTTCTGTCCCAGTCAGACTTTCCCGGTAAACAAATGTTAAATTAAATTAAAAAAGTATAAAAAAGTGACACTGAAACACTCAGCATGGGATGTCCTGGACTGAACTATTAAGAAGTGATTAGAAAACATTATGAAAAAAATATGACATATTTCCATATTTACATTAATTATGCAAAAATGGACTATGATACCTTCATGTTTAAACCATCAAAAGAAACACAATCCTTAGGAATAACTTAATGGCAGAAACTACTAAGTCTAGCAAAGAAAATAATGACCCCTATATCTGCAGTTCAGGTAGATGGCACACTACCTAAACCACAGAAACAAGAAATGAGTTTTTGTTAGGAAATGAAGCATGCTTTCAGAACTACCAGGAAGATAAAAAAATAATGCATCACTTTATTGATACTAGTTCAAGAGGAAAAAGTTAGCTTAAAACCTTACAGAACAGCAGCATCACAGAAGAAAGCTGGGCAAAATGAAGTAGAGAAGGTGCATAGCAAGAGAATGATAGAAGAGTTAACAAATGCAGAGAACACTCCTGTAGTATTGGTCTAAAAGAATCATAGAACAATCAGGTTTTGTTATTTTATTGGTTTGAATAATATTCCAAAATTTAACAGCTACCTAATTACTAAGGTTGACAAAAGTATAGAAAGGTTGGAAAAGATAAGATTATTGACCACATTAGAACTAACAAAGGAGTACTGACACATCTCTCTATCAGCCAAACAAAAATCATCTTTTTCAATGCCAGAGGGATTATTCCAGTATACTTTCCATCTTTTTGAGCTTCTATAAATTTCAGAGACTCATGGACAGACCCCAAACACCATGTGTCTTTTATGTTGCCTCTTATAGGTTCATAGGTTCATAGGTAGGTACTAGGCTATCGGCCCTAGGGCCCATACAAGCCTAGCCAAAAAATGTACCCTGGCTTTCGCCACCCAAAAAAATTATTTTCCTGTGCCCCTGTTGAGCAGAGCCACAGAAGTGATCCCTGGGGTGAATTTCCTATTTCCCATCCAATCAAGATTTTTCTTTGAGTACTAATGCGGAGCTCTGTTTGACATAGATAGGTAGTCTGTTCCAGAGTATGGGAAGTCTCTGGGACAGGAATCTATCCCTCCAGCATGTTCTGTTTATTGTGGTGACAAGGTTTAGGTCCCTAGAGCGTGTAGCTCGGAGGGATTGGGATTTCTTTAAGTGGAGCATGTCCAACAGCTCTGGGTTTGACATAGATTTGTATGTTAGGCAGAGATCACCCCTGAGTAGGCGATATGCGATGGAGTAAAGCTGTAGTTTTTTGAGACGGTCTGCATAGGGCATCTGTTTGAGGCCAGTAATCCTCTTTGTGAGGTATTTCTGTGGTCTTTCCAGTTTTTGTAGATGTCCTGTGAGGTACATACCAAAAGGGGCATTGTACTCTATAATGGGTCTAATGAGTGATGAGTAGAGGGGAACAATGACCTTTTTTTCTGGATGAGAATCCTTTTGTGATGAGATGAGCCACATAGAAGGATTTCCTGACCACTGTGGCGATTTGATTATCAAAGGAGAGACTACTGTCCACCTGTGTCCCAAGGTTTCTTATCACATTTTTGGCATTAAGTAGACTACCAGCTATGTGTTAGTTCATGGGTACAGAGTTTTTACCAAAAGGGATGACAATACACTTTTTGGCATTGAGCTTCAGGCCATGGCTTTGACACCAGGTATCTGTCTCAGTGAGGCCCTTTTGTAGTTTGTCCACATCGTTATTCGATTAGGGCTCCTAGTTTTCAGTCATCTGCAAACTTTGTTAGCCAAAGACCTTTTGTGTTGGCCTGCACTTCAGAGAAGTAGATACCAAACAGGAGAGAACCCAGGACTGAACCCTGTGGTACTCCACTTGTCACTGGTCTGATGTCGGATTTGGAATCCGTCACTTTCACAGTGTGGGTTCTGTCCGTGAGCCAGTTGTCAACCCATCTTGTGACATAGGGATTTATACCTTGTTTAGTGAGCTTATCTATAATTCCAGAGTGGGGGATGGTGTTGAAAGCCTTGGCGAGATCTAGATAAGCTGTGTGAACCATTTTACCCTCATCTATGGCTTTGGTGACTGCTTCAAAGAAGTCAATCAGGTTTAGGAGACATGATCTGCCTTTAACAAATCCAAACTGGCTAGGGTCCAGAGTTTGGAGATTACCAATGTCTTTGTTTATGAGTTCACGATGATACGTTCCATAGAGAATATGACAATATTTTCAGAAGACTTGACTCTCAGCTTAGGTCCAGGCTGCATTTGACTCTTTGTTAAGGTTGGGAGGGTGGCCTAATGGTTAAAGTGTTTGCTTTACAAACACAAGACGCAGGGTTCAAGTCTCACAAGGGATAATTGGCTATGCTTAAATTACTCATAAGGGCAGTTAGCTTAGTACTAATCTATGAATCTATGAAACAACTGGGTTAATTGCTAATGCATCCAAGAGCAAATCAGGTATTGCAAAGTTGAAATATTTGAGGTATATTGTTGGTAGGATGAAAATTAGGCCAGAGAAAGAAAAAAATGAAGCTATTATAAACTAGGACATTCACTATCCTAAGAATCAAGTAAGGGCAATTAGGGGGTAAGCCAGGTAATAATGTAGATTTGTATCTATTTTGCCTCAGTAAATTACCATCTTACATATTTAAGAGAAGGGAAACTGTCCATTAAAGTTAAATAAACACACAAGACAGCTAATTACTTTAACCAGCTAGAAATACTGCTTTACTCAAATCCTGTCTTAGCTTCTTCATATTTCAGTAGGCCTTTTCCAGTTTATATGAATGCATCAGAAGTAAGCCTAGAGGTGGTGTCACAGGCCTTTATTGGAGAAGAGTGTCTCATATGTTTTTTGAGCAGGGAATTAATTAGAGTTGAATACAGTACTCCATCATTGAGATAGAATGCTTGGTAATTAAATGGGAATTATCTTCACTGAGATACAACCTTCTTGGTACAGGATGCATACTTGCCACAGACTGTGCCACTTATTATACTTAAGTTCAACAATTGGGTGGAAATGCACTCTCCCTGCAACTTTCATGTTTATGGTGAATCACAGACCATACTTGAATCACCATAATGCAGATGATCTGTCTAAGGAGTCACAGTCACATTTCATTTATAGGGTATAAAAACGAGGGGTTCTAGCTGCTGAGAGCTTGGTCAGTGAACATGGTGACAGAGGGAATTTCCAAAACAGTGTTTAAATGATGGCTGTTCTTTTATGAAAATGGTGTAGTCAGCATAGCTGAATTAGCCAGTTAGCTCTATTAATTTAACAATAACCAAACTGTGATATATAAAAATCAGAGTGGCTAATATTACAGAACTAGTGAAGCTGGTTTGTCATACTAGGGACTTTTTTGAGCATAGTAAAGATTCTGGGTGATGTACCATTAGTAAAGAATGAACTTTCAAAGAGAATTTGTGGAGAGGCCTGGAAATCTTCCACAAAGGGAATCCAGTGGTGGAGAGATTCTGCCTGAAAGCAAATGAAGTCTGTAGACTTTGTTTTTTATTATTCAGATTTGTTAACTGGGTAAGTCCACTGGACACGACTGTCTATTTTCAATCGCAATCCTGGAGCATAGTCTGTTTAAGTTACTTGCTCAGAGTTACATTATACGCACATGGAGTTGGAAGGAATCACAACTTTCTACCCTGGGTGTAGGAAGCAGCTCAATAAAAACTCAGAGAGTCCTAATCCTTTATGCTAACTGCTTGTCTCTTGTTGGAGTAAAAGGGAATTACTGGGATTTTCTATTCAACTGTACACCAGGTATTAGCAACCCTTTTTATTCCTCTCAGCTAATAGCAGTCATGTATGGACAATGTATGCTTGTAACATACCTCTCTTATTTCAAATGCATTCAACCACCACTCTCCTCTTCCTTCCATAACCTCCATTGCAGAAATGCATCTCCTATTTTCAATACTTCTTAATGCACTATAATCTATATTGATTAATGACAATGCAGATACTGTCTATTGCTATTGTTTTTACCTTATCATTATGTATATTTGCTTCTTATTGCAATATTATATTATAACTGTCATTTTTGGAATTTGTGTTTGTATTGTTACTGTTATTTGCACTCTAATTTCATTGCACAATACTGTCTTTCATTTGCAAGCTGTTCAGTGTCATACCAGAAAACGGTCTTTGGGTCAATGTACTTATCTGTTTAATAAATGCAAAAATAAATGAATAAAATGACTGAATATAAAAGCAAAGAATCAGAAAAGACAAACACACTAGCGGAGACCCACACAAGAAATAATACTAAGAAAAAAATGATTAAACCCTCGGGTACCTCAGCAAAACCTTAAGAGGATGCCATAGAAACTGGAGATAAGAAAAAACACAAAATATACAACAAACATGGGTAAAGCAAGCAGTCATTCAATTATTAAAATAAATACTTTCAAATGCAATCTGTATTCAGTTGTTTAGGTGTTAATGTTTTTTTCTGTTTCCTTTTCTTTTGGTTGCTCTTGTTAGGGGTCGCCACAGCGGAGCATCTGTTTCCATTTCTTCCTGTCCTCTGTATCTTTGTCTGTAACACCAACCACCTGCATGTCCTCTCTCAACACATTCATAAACCTTATCTTAGGCCTTCCTCTTTTCCTCTTACCTGGCAGCTCCATCTTTGGCATCCTTCTTCCAATATTCCCAGCATCCCTCCTCAGCACATGTCCAAACCAAAGCAACCTCACCTCTCTGGCTTTGTCTCCAAGCTGTCCAACCTGAGCTGACCCTCTAATATACTCATTTTTAATCCTGTCGATTCTCATCACACCCAATGCAAATCTTAACATCTTTAACTCTGCCACCTCCAGCTGTGTCTCTTGTCTTTTAATCAGTGCCACCATATCCAACCCATATAACATAGCTGGTCTCACTACCATTTTGTCGACCTTCCTTTTCACTCTTAATGGTATCTATCAGTCACAAATCACTCCTGACAGTCTGCTACACCCACTACACTCTACCTACACTGTCTTCTTCACCTCTCTTCCACACTCACCATTACTCTGAATTGTTGATCCCAAGTATTTAAACTCATCCACCTTTGCCAACTCTATTCCCTCCCTGCATCTTCACCATTCCTCTGTCCTCCCTCTCATTTACATACATCATTCTGTCTTAGTCCTGCTGACCTTCATTTCTCTCCTCTCTAGAGCATATCTCCACCTCTCCAGGGTCTCCTCAACCTGTTCCCTACTCTGACTACAAATCAAAATGCCATCTGCAAACATCATAGTCCATGGGGACTCCTGCCTGATCTCGTCTGTCAATCTGTCCATCATCATTGCAAATAAGAAGGGCTCAGAGCTGATCCTTGATGTAATCCCACCTCCACCTTGAACGCAACCATCACTCCTACCACAGATCTCACCTCTGTCACACTGCCCTCATACATATCCTGTACCACTCTTACATACTTCTCTGCCACTTCTGACTTCCTCATATAGTACCAAAACTCCTCCCTAGGCACCCTGTCATATGCTTTCTCTAAGTCCACAAAGACACAATGCAACTCCTTCTGACCTTCTCTATACTTCTAATGTCTGATATTTTAAAATATATAGTTTCCTTTTGTAATAAGACATCTGTCAAACGAATACTACTCCTTACACTCACCTTTATACACTGTCACTTATATAGTGCAACCACCACCATTATGGTGTTTTAAAAAGTGCACACCACATGTCCTTTCAGCTTTCTTATTTTTATGTCCCTTACATATTTCAGCTTTCTTATTTTTATGTCCCTTACATGTTTTAATAAGTGAGCACCACCTGAGCTTTCAGCTTTCTTATTTTTATGTCCCTTACATGTTTTAAAAAGTGCATACCACCTGAGCTTTTAGCTTTCTCATTTTTATGTCCCTCACATGTTTCTGCAGTCTTATCTAAAACATATTTGAAGTTTCATCACTATACAGAAATCTACAGGGGCATCATAAGGTATATACAATCCCATCCATAGTAGAGACAATTATAGGGTTTTACCAGGAAGTGACTGTTAGTCCTTATTTTATTGGGATTCTAGGACTTTGCCATAAAAATATATTGTCAAACAAATAAACAAGTAATGTGTATGATTTTCAGTTTTATGTCAGAAAGTTTATTTTCTCCAAAAGTGCCAGGATTTCAGTTGGAAAAAATTTGCACCATTGGCTTTAAATTTTGGTTCAGCAATAATATTTTATAGAAATCTGAAAATCACTGCATTTAACAAGCTACTATACATATATGTATGCATATATCTGCACGTGTGCGCGTGTGTGTGTGTGTGTGTGTGTGTGTGTGTGTGTGTGTGTGTGTGTGTGTGTGTGTGTGTGTGTGTGTGTGTGCACATGTGTGTGTGTGTGTGTGTGTGTGTGTGTGTGTGTGTGTGTGTGTGTGTGTGTGAGAGAGACCACATGACCTCCGGTCTCAGCTTACTCACACATGCTAAGCTTGCCTCAGCCACTGACCCTACGCATTAACTTATGAAAATTCCTTTCCCTGACAGTCACTACACAGCACATTCAGAAAGACACAGATGCACCATCAGACACACATGCCTCAAGATTTATCCCCTGACCTAGTCCTTAATCTAACCCTAACCCATGAACCCTAGCACACACATTTCAAAACATTTATCAGCTCTGAGGTGAACAAACTTTCTCTCAACAAACTCACACACACACTCCAAAACACTGGCACATGCATACGCAACGAAATATGTACCCTAACCTAGCCCTTAGTGTAACTCTAAGTAGCCAATACTTATATGCGCATGCTATTACATCTATATTCCAGCCCTTGCTCTAACCCAAACAGAAAACACATGCACACACAGCATTACATCTATCATCTTACCTAGCCTTGACTTTAACCTTAATCAGCAAACACTCGCACACAAAATACTTATCTAGCCCTTATTCTAACCGTGAACCACAAGCATTTGCACATATTCCCACATGGCCTACTTACTTTACATACAGCAATTCAAACTTCCTGTTTCTGATAAAATATCGCATCTGAGAAAGAGTACATTCACTCTCCATGACAACCTGAATGCACTGTCAAAACAACTGCCATTTGACAGAGTCCAACATCCACATATATACATATTTAAAGTTGATCATCATGCAATTGATGATAAATAACTGACCACATATACAGCACACATGATCAGAAATGCAATAAAAGCAGATATTTACATTTGCAATTGTTACAAAAAAAAGAAACAAAAC
>NC_056743.1:1801565325-1801765325 GCF_019279795.1 Protopterus annectens | reverse complement strand
AAACACCACGAACTTCATCAGAATATATCTTTGCAACAACTACATCCAAAACAAGGATGTGTTCCTTTCCTTGTACTACCAACTTTTCCATTGTTGCCCCCTTTTTTTAATTCATTATGACAAAGCCTAGATTTCAAGTTCCTCTCATTCCTATATGTAAATTTGGGGTAGTTGTTCAGCTCTTGCCATTATCTTGCTGTAGACTAGACTTATCAGTCAACAAATGTTACATATACTTCTGAGAAGTGGCTCCTATTTGACATCTTGCTTAGTTTAAAACCTTGTGACTTTAGTCTGTCCAGTGGTTTGATCAGTCATCTATCATCTGTCACGATCCTGCTTTGTAGCAGCACAGACTACAGAATCATCAGTAATATTAATAATTCTTTGTAGCCCCTCAGTCTTATTTGTTTCAGCTTATTGGAAGACCTCTAGTACTGATGAGAACTCATACAGTAGCCTTTAGACAGAACTATAGCTAGGTTGTCTGGTGCCCTGTGAAGTCCCCCAATTTGCCCCCACTCCAAGTTCTTCTAATGTCCTGTCTGAATTAAGGACCAAGACCAAAAAAAAGATTATCTGCATTCAAAATTGTACCCACTGTTTGCTACAAATATAACAAGTGGCTTTATATGCATGAATACCATACTGGAAGGACTGATGCTCTTTGGCCCTTTTATCCCACATCCAGTATCAGCATTAATTTCTGAATGCAGGTATAACAGTACTGCGGTTATCGGCAACTACGGATCATGTCACCTAACACCTTTACCCTGGGAAGCTGACCCATTTGCCCCACCCTAGCTGCACCTCTGCTTACGAATTCTGTATCTATTTATCTAGGAATATATTAAATGTACAGAATCTATAACTAGCTTCACCCAGCTTGATCTGCCAAAATCCTTTATCTGCAACAAGCACAGAAAAGAATCTTGCATTTGGAACAGTTACAACTACTTCAAAAGTTTGAAGAGGAAATATTCTCTCTCTCTCTATCAAGTTATTAAGATCTTATGGATCAATACGACCTCTGACCTTGTCCTCACCACTGTTACCATAGAATTATCCCCTTGTTTTGTCTGCTTGTCTATTGATCATGTTTACTCTTTAAGTCTTGCTCTAATTTGTTGTTAAATACCAAGGCTAACCAACAAGGGTGAAATGAGAAGAGCTACTTCAGGTGATATGTTTATATGCTACTCAGCTTGTAGGTATTGTAAGCCTTTAAAGAGAGTACCATAGCTTATCAATATGATAATATCACTCAAATTTTGAGCTAGAGCTACAGTTCCAGAACAGTGCAACTCATGTTGCAATACTTGGGAAAAAGTCCTAATTGCAATCACATTTTTAGTGCATTGCAATCTACCCACTTCTTTTGATTGCTCTTCAACTAAGTTAGCTTAAGCATAGCTCACATTTGCGCAGGACAAGATTTAAAATGTTCTTCTCATGCTCATTCTGACAGCTCTGTCTCTAGTATCATTATACTACACATTCTGATGGCACACTGCATTTTCATCATTTCATTTTAGTTTCTAGCTGGCTAGCATGAACTGTCTTTATTACATCCAAAGTCACATAAGTATTTCTGCCCAATATTTTTGTCTGTTTCAGCTGAGTTTGCAAAGTGACTATCTGAAACAGCAGTTTGCACTCTTTATTTTAGTAGATAGGTTAACTAGATTGCCCCAAACACTTTAGGTTGTGCCAAGAATAAAACATTAACATGCATGCATGCTTATATACCTCATAGTTTAAATACAGTATTTTATATCTGGATTTGAGCATTATATTGTGTTTTGCACTGGAGCCCAGTTTAAAAAAATAATTTTCTCATTAAACTGCAGGTTACAGACTAAAGTTTAGTTTTGCTGTCATTCACACATGTATTAGTATACATACAATTACACTGGCCATCTCTGAATGCATTATCACTCTGTTTAGCATTCACTGTATTCACTAAAATTACTTCAACAGGGCTCAAAGGCATTTCATGTTTTTATTGTTCATTTGTTCCATCAATATTAATATCGATATTCTGCTGATGTCCTTTTATCTATTTCAAACACACTCTGGCAAAATGATTCTTACCTTCATAAAGTCAGGAGATTTTGATTGTTTCAAGGCAAAACTAAGGAGCTAGAATGACAGTTTAAATCTGAAGCATGTTAATATATTATAATTTCTTTAGCAACACTTGTGGATCTTGAAATCCAGAGTTGTGAACTAAATATATTTTTTCTGAAGAAACCTTGTTTTTGGTCCTTGACCATTCTCATTGGCACAGATTCAGGTTTATACTGCCAGATGGTGGAGGGCCCCATTGTTGGTGACCTTGAAGGACAAGCATCAGTGGACATACTAGAAACCAAGACAAATCATCTAAACAAGCTAGTGTTCAAAATACTAATGAGTACAGCTGAAAAGAAACGTGTTAATGCTGTCCATCAATGAACTATTGAAGCCTGGGTGTCCAGAACTACATTCACTGAATCTGCTCTGAATCTTCAGGCAAAATACCTTCAGGAGTGCCAGGCTTCCTTTATCCACCAGAAACACATGAACATACTGGCTGGCAGGGTGGAATAATTGGAAAATTAGCAATGAATAAATGCTTTATAATGAGTCTTAAACAAGAAAACATTCCTACAATTACACAGGCCCAGAACACTCATTATTAAATTTAATTGCATTTATTTGATGAGAGAACACACATGACCCAAGTCCCACAAACTGCAATAAAACAAATATATATATAAAGCATATAATTTGCAAGCTCCTCTGTTTTATGGATGCTGAGATGTTTCTCTCAACAACTAGGAAAAGCAGACCTTTTCTCCTGTGGTTCACCACAGAGGCTTTATGTAGGCACTGAATTAACTAAAGTCAAGAAGTGGCTGATTTTTTTATGTGCAGTGGATCTGTTACAAAAATAACATCTCTATCCATGTGAAGTACTTGGTGACCTGATGCATGAAGTTTTAGAATAAACCTCAAATGGTCACTACTCCAAACTTAGCCATAAAATACCTGCAAAGTAACCTGTTAAATGGATCAGTGGATAACTGGTTAACTCATTCAACCCAATACCCTATGGAGCAGCAACACTCTACGGAGTGAGTTGAACATATGACCAGTCCAGGGAAGTTTGCCTTTACCTCTGCTCCAGAAATGGACTTCTCCTCAGGGACCCAATAAGTGGAGGCAACTTGAGTTCAAACAGACTGTAAGCCCATACTAAGAACATTTTTGGTGAGGCAGCCTTTCACGTTATCCATCTACAATAGCAACAGGTTTAACCTACTTATCCAGCTTGATTTGGGAAATGTTGACACATTTAATCAAAATCCAGTTTCAGTGAACTCAGCAGACCCTCCTCTAAGATTTTTTTCAGGCCCAGGAGTTGCTTATTCTGTTTCTTATAACATTTAGGTATTTTAGATACAGAATACCTGTTTTGTGGGACAGGTGGTAATCCTAGGCCCAGGAAATTCAAAATGGTATGGGTCTGAAAAAGTATTGGCCTTTAATAAACCCGTGGGAAATCTTCTAAGACTCGATAATTAACACTACTTCTTTTTGGCCCTCATAGACTTTGCCAGGTCATTGGACCAAAAGTACCAGTATGACTCAGTCATAGTCCATGTAGGTGTAAATGAACTGAGATGTATCTCCCTAGACTATATAAAGCGAGACATCGTGGAGCTCTCGTAATATGTGTCCCAGGCTGGTATGAGCCTAGCACTGAGCAGCATTTTACCTTCTCCAAGGATGATGCCACAATACAAACAAAAAAAAATGACTGACTTTAATAATTGGCTTAGTTTCTGCTGTCATCCTAAGGGGGAGGGCACCATATTTGTCAGCATGGAAGGAGATGGTCAACAAACCATGCTGCTTTGCCATGGATGGTCTGTACCTCTCTCTTCTCTAGGCTTTAGAATATTAGCTAAAACATTATCTTCCCCCATAGTGCCTTTTATAGGCAATACGAAACTGAAAGTACTTCTGACATAACATATCAAAACCAAGAAAATCTAGAGGTATTACTGCTCAATGCTAGGACTCTAAACAAAAACTCAACTCTCTAGAAGCTCTCTTCACCCTAGAGAATGCTGATGTCGGTGCTGTCACTGAGACATGGTTTAAAGCCACAGGGTTATAATGCCTTCCACACATTTAGACCAGCTACTACACAGGCAGGGACTAAAGGTGGAGGTATCTTGAGTTATATGAAAAGTAAATATACCTCAAAGCAGGTCAAACAGGACAATGCACCTCAGTTACTCTATGTTCAAATCACCATAGGCAAAATCCAATACTACTTCCGGGCAAGTAATAGGTCTTCCTCTATGACCCAGGAGACTCATACCATGTATTTAAACTTACTGGGAACACTGACCATCCAACCCAATATCATATTAATGGGTGATTTTAATTACCCACTATTAACTGGGGATCCTGGATTTTGTAAACACAAACTCCCTGGACCAGATAGTCAACACACCAACAAGGGGTGGAACCATACCGGATCTGGTCCTCACTAATTTGTGAGAGTGTTATACACCTCCTAGTGTAATGTCTTCCATGATAAGGTCAGACCACAAAATGGTCTCCTTTGAAGTAAAAATAAAACCTGGACCTCCAGCGAAAACTGGAATATTCAAGAGCTACTCTAAGGCTAACGTCCTGCTTTTAAGTGATAACCTGGCAAAGTTTCAAGTGCCCATAAACCCTGAGGACACTGCTGCCTATACAGAAGTGTTCACAGAAACCCTATACAAGCATGTTAATAGCTGCATAGAGGCAGCTGTACTCACCAGGAAGAATTACAAAACTAACTCAAAAAACAAGCCACCCTGGTGGAATCACAAAATTAATAGAATAATAGAAGGAAGAAAATCATGACAAAAATTACAAGGTATAGCCAGCAGGATAAAAGCACTCTCATCAAATTAAACAAACAACTCAGAGGACAAGTATAGTCTACCAAAGCCACATTTGAGGCAAGTTTGGCCTCCCAGGCCAAGGACAACCACAAAGCATTCTTTAGCTGTGTCTGCAACCTCAAAGGCAAAACACAATTGTGTGCAGAGCTCATTGTAAATGGAGCCACCTATACTGAGCCAGAATTTTTAGCAAATCTACTGGTCAAAAAATTCAGCACCAACTTTACCCCTCTCTCCCCCTCAACCTTCCCTCAGGAAATACTATCAAATTTAACTCCCCCCTGCTATGTCTAGGGACTAGATCCTTAATGCTCTCTCTAAGACCAAGAACACTGCATTAATGGACCCAGACAATATCCCAGAATGCTTTCTAAATAGCATGAAGCATGACATATCAGACCCTCTGGAATTGCTATTTAACTGTAGCCTCCAAACAGGCTTCGTACCACATGAATGGAGAACAGCAACAGTCATCCCTCTGGACAAAGGTGGGCCATCTACTGACCCTGGAAACTACAGACCCATAAGTCTCACTAGTCATATATGCAAAGCCATGGGAAGAATTTTCATGGAAATGATCAGTAATGATATAGTAAATCTCCAGACACTGGACCCAACTCATTGTGGTTTCATCAAGGGCAGATTATGTCTAATCAACTTTGTGGACTTCCTTGAGAAGGTTACCAAAGCAATGGATGAGGGCAAAATGGTTCACACTGCCTACCTTGACCTGGTCAATGCATTTGACACAATGCTGCACTCAGGCATTACTGAAAAACTCAAGAGGTTAGGTACAAATGCGTATGTCACCCGATGGATAGCCAACTGGGTCACAGACAGGTCCCAGGAAGTTAGAATTGGGGAGTACACTTCTACAAATAGGCCAGTCACAAGTGGAGCCCCTCAGGGATTAGTCTGTGGACCTGTCCTTTTTAGCATATACTTCTCTGAAGTCAAGGCTAATGTCAATGGACTCTGGTTGACTAAATTTGCAGACGATTGCAAATTAGCAGCTGTCATTGAATCCCACTCTGACACAAATGTTCTCCAGGAGGGGCTGACACAGACAAACAAGTGGTGTCAGAGGCATAAGCTAGAACTAAATGCCAATAAATGCATAATAGTATCCTTTGGGAAATCATCCACCCCTGGTAACTATCATATTGACAACACACCCCTTAGAGTTGTGACTTAGGGACACATATAGACATTAATCTAGCCTTTGACCATCATGTGTCTACAGTAGTGAGGAAATCATTCTATGTTGTGCAACTTATACACAAAGGTATGCATCTAAGTCCCAGGAAATCATTGTTCCACTGTATTCAGCATTCATCAGACCTATCATTGAGTGCAATGCCCGCTTTGGTATGTACCAAAGCAGGCATATCCAACAACTGGAACATCCACAGAGATTCCTCACTAAAAGAATACAGGGTGTAAGGAAAATGTTCTATGCAGATTGCTTGAAGACCCTATCCCCATATTCTGTCTCCTACAGGCTGTTCAGGGAAGATTTATGGCTGGCATACAGGGCATTGTCAGTTCTCACTCTGATGGATGTCCTGCATATCCACAAAACAAGCAGCACCAGAATTACCCATTCTAAAGACTTAAACCTTGCCTATGATATAAATAGGACCTGCTGGATGGACAGATATATATCCCAGAGACTACCCCATCTCTGGAACAGGCTCCCCATTCATGTGAAGCAGAGTTCCTCCCTAGCCCAATTCAAGCGAAACTTGGAGAACTGAATGGGGAACAAGAAATTCATCCCTGGCGTGGTACCTGTGTCTCTAATGGACACAGGCAAACTGTAATTGTTTCATCTCCCAGGCCCTCTACCTGTAAATTTTGCATCTCCCAAGCCCCTGCTTACATTTATCAAGGATATCAGAACGTGTCAGAGATTTGAGATGCATGGCTGGACTTAAAAAGGCCCTTGTGGTTATTAGCCTAGTAAACACCTATGAACCTATGAATCCCTAGTAAGGATAGTAATTATACAGTATCATGACAGCATTTGCCGACATGCTACTTTGCTAGCTTCTAGTGAGTGCTGAATTTCTCTAACTTAATAAGGCATTGTTGATGGTTTATTGGAATCATTTAGAGCTGTGCCTAAAGTTGTTGCTAAAGTTAACTATAAAAAGTTTGTTTTTTGCTGTTTTCTTGAGAGACATCGATACTTTGCCAGAGATGGCCTGCATCTGTCACCCTCAGCTTTGGGATACTGGCCAAGGCTCTTGCCACCCCCTATAGTGCCTTTTTTAGATGGTGTTCTAAAGACCAAATTACCACTGTAACAGCTACAAACAAATAAAATCTGAGGGTCATGCTGCTCAATGCTAGAAGTCTAAATCTCAAAATGCACTTGCTCGAAGCACTCCTTAAAATGGAGAACATCAGCATTTGTGCTGTAACAAAGACCTGGTCCAAGGCAGCAGAAAGCACACCTACATTACCAGACTATAAATTATTCCACACCTTTCGGCCCCAGAACTTGGACTGAAGCTCCAGTGGCGGTGGTGTTTTCATATTCATAAAGAATGCCCACACCTCCAGACTGGTAGCCAAACATAATGCGTCAGAGATACTTCAGATGCAGCTAACATTGGGTAAGATAGCGATTCGGGTCGTAGCCTGCTATAGGTCCCCAACCATGTCCCAAGACTCACACTCCACATTCGTAAGCACCCTGGAGAATATTAGGGTCCTACCTAACACTCTCATACTGGGCAACTTCAACTACCTCTCCACTAACTGGGAAAACTACTCATGTACCAATACACTTGCCCAACATTTCCTGGAATTCATTAATGCCAATGCCCTGGACCAGCTTGTTCTTACCCCCACTAGAGGTAGCAACATCCTTGACCTGGTCATTACTAACATGGGCAACCATTGCTCTACACCAATAGTCAACTCCTCAAACTAATCACCTTGGAAATACACATCCCCCCCACCCCACAAAGGTAACCACCATGAAAAACTTCTCCAAAGCTAACTTTGGGCTCCTAAAAACAGAGGTGGCTAACTTCACGGCACCCATGCAAATGGGGAATAGTTGCATGACTGCCAAATCATACACCAATGAATTGTACGAACACGTACACAAATGCATAGATATCACCATACCCAATAGAACCAAGACTCTCTCCTTCAAAAAAGGAAGCCAATCTGGTCATCCCCTGCCATAAACAAACTCTATAACAGAAGGAGGAAACTGATGTGGAATAAGGTGAAGTCTCAAGACTGGAAAAACTCCCTTATCAGCCTCAACAAAAAGTTGAGATCCCTCATCAAATCCTCTAAAGCTAGCTAAGAAAACAAAATTGCAGCAGATAGTAAAGACAACCACAAGGCCTTCTATAGTTATGTAAAGAATCTCCACGGCAATACCCAGATTTGCTCTGAGATACTGCACAATGGTATCTCCTATACAGAGCTAACAGATATTGCCAATATACTGGCAAACAGAGTCAGTGCCAACCTTACCCCTCCTCCCCAAAGGACCAATCACAATACCAGTAGATTGCCAGGCACCCAATATTACTGCTGCATAGGTTAAAACAGCACTGTCCAAGGCCAAGAATACAGCTTCTATGGGACCTGACAATATCCCTGGCTGTATTTTACATGAACTACAGAGTGAATTGGCACCTCTTCTGTGTACCCTGTTCAATCACAGCCTCACCTCAGGCTTTATCCCTACTGAATGGTGCACTGCTACAGTCATCCCTCTCCACAAAGGAGGAATGACTACAGACCCTGGGAACTATCGCTCCCATTAGCCTAATGAGTGATATACAAAGTTATGGAACACATCATCATGGACCTAATAAACAAGGATATAGGGAATCACCAAACTCTGGATCCCATACAGTTTGGTTTTGTGAAGGGTAGAACATGCCTGCTCCACCTGGTCAACTTCTTTGAGTCAGTCATCAGAGCTGTGGATGAAGGAAAGGTGGATCATAGAGCCTACCTTGATCTGGCCAAGGCCTTTGATACCATTCCTCATTCAGGAATCAGAGAAAAACTCACTAAGCTAGGCATCAACCCCTATATCACTATGTGAGTTGCAAACTGGCTCACAGATAGAACCCACAGTTTAAAAGTAGCTGATTCCAAGTCAGACTGCTGACCAGTCATGAGTGGAGTCCTACAGGGTTTGCTCCTGGGTCCCCTCCTGTTTGGTATCTAGTTCTCTGAAGTCCAGGGCAACACAAAGGGACTCTGGCTGACAAAGTTTGCAGACAATTGCAAGTTGGGAGCTATTATTAACTCCCGAAGTGATGTTGACATCCTACAGAATGGCCTCACTGAGACCAATGACTGGTGTCAGAACCATGACCTTAAGCTGAATGCTAAAAAATGTGTCATCATCCCCATTGGGAAAAACCCGGTTCCCCTACGAATTACCACATCAATGGTAGTCCACTGAACACAGAAGGTATTATAAGAGATTTGGGAACACAGGTTGAAAGCAACCTCTCTTTTAGGTTCATAGGTAGGTACTAGGCTATCTGCCCAAAGGCATTTATAAGCCTAGCTGGAATGTGTTGGCTTTTACCACCTCCTTAGATTAGTTCCCTGTGCCTCTGTCCAGCAGAGCCATTGAAGTGATCCCTGGGGTAAACTTTCTGTTTTCCATCCACTCATCAAGGTTTCTCTTGAAGAGGGTTAGCAAGGAGCTCTGCCTAATGTAGACTGGAATCTTGTTCCAGAGCATGGAAAGTCTCTGGGACAGGAATCTATCCCCCAACACATCCTATTTATTGTTGTGGTGAGGTTTATATCCCTGGAGCATGTGGCCCGATGGGATATGGTTTTCTTTAGGTGGAGCATGCCCATCAATTCTGGGTTGGACATGGCCTTGTATGTCAGGCAGAGATCACCTCTGAGTAGGCGGTATGCAATCGAGTGCAGCTGAAGTTTCTTCAGTCGAGCTGCATAGGGCATCTGCTTGAGGCCAGTAATCCTCTTGGTGAGGTGCTTTTCTGGTCTTTCCAGTTGTTGCAGGTGTCTTGTAAGGAATATCCCAAATGGGGCATTGTACTCTATGATGGGTCTGATGAGTGATGCATAGATGGCCCCAATGACCTCTTTCGATCTGGATGCAAACCCTTTTGTGATTAGCTGGGCCACATAAAAGGATATTCTAACCACTTTGGTAATGTGATTATCAAAGGAGAGGTTAGTATCTACTTAGGTCCCCAGATCCCTTATTACATCTTCCATATTTAGGGGGCTACCACCTATGTGATAGCTTGTGGGTACTTTGTTTTTTCCAAAGGGGATGACTATGCACTTTTTGGCATTTTGCTTGAGGCCATGGTTTTGACACCAGGTATCTGTCTCAGTGAGACCCTTTTGGAGGATGTCTGTGCCAGCCGGAGAGTCAATTATAGCCCTTCATCTGCGAACTTGGTCAGCCATAGTCCTCCTGTGCTTGCCTGTACCTCTGAGAATTATATGCTGAACAGGAGGGGTCCTAGGACTGAGCCCTGGGGAATGCCACTTGTAACCGGTTTAGAGTCAGACCTAGCTCCTGCAACTTTTACCATGTGGGTTTTGTCCATGAGCCAGTTGACAACCCATCTCGTGACATAGGGGTTTATGTTCAGGCTGGTGAGCTTGTCTATAATACCTGAGTGGGAATAGTGTCGAAGGCCTTTGCGAGGTCTAGGTAGGCTATGTGGACCACCTTTCCCTCATCTACAGCCTTGATAACTATCTCAAAGAAGTCCACCAGGTTTAGGAGGCATGATCTGCCCTTAACAAAGCCGAACTGGGTAGGGTCCAGTGTTTGGAGGTTCCCAATGTCTCTGTTAATGAGATTCATGATGATGGGCTCCATAGCTTTGAAGACCAAGCTAGTCAGGCGTATAGGGCAATAGTTCCTGGGTTCCGTTGTGGCTCCACCTTTGTGGAGTGGAATAACCACTGCTGTGCACCACTCTGTGGGCACATAGTCTGTGGAGAGGCTGAGTTTAAACAGTGTGTTTAGGTGAAGAGATAGTTCTTGTGTAGAACGCAGCCTGGGACACCGTCCGGTCCCATTGATGCTGTGCTTTTGGCTTGGAGAGGGCTATTTTAACCTGAGTGTCTGTGATTTCAGGAGCACTACATTCTTCTGGTATAGTTATAAGCCCTTTTGGGGGTGAGAGGGGCTGAAGTTTGCACTGAACCTGTCTGCCAGGATGTTGGCTATATCGGTCAGTTCAGTGTATTTTGTGCCATTCTGCACTAACTCCGAGCAGATCTGAGAATTGCTACTTAGATTCTTGACATAGCTAAAGAATGCCTTGTCATTATCTTTGGAGTCCATGGTAATTTGTCTTTTGAAGCTAGCCTTGGATGATTTTATGAGGGAATGTAGTTTCTTGCTGATACTGATCAGGGATGTCTTCCCTTCTTGGCATTTTACTCTTTTCTGTACTAGTTTCCTCCTTCTATGGTATAGCTTGTTTATGGCAGGGGTCCACCCAACTGGTTTCCTTTTTTGGAGGAGTGAGTCTTGGTTTTGTTTGGGATAGCACGATCCATGCATTCTTGTAGGTGCCCGTAGAGTGCATTAGCAAAAGATTTTGCAGCTTGGACAGTGTTATCCTTTAGCATGGGGACTTTGAAACTTCCCACCTCGGTCTTAAGTAACGTGAAGTTTGCTTCTGAAAAGTTTTTCACAGTGATTTCTTTGACCGGGGGTGGTGGCGGAATGTGGATATCCTGAATCATTAGCTTATGGTCAGATCTAACCACCGAGGGGTTGACATCCGGTGTGGAACACCAGTCGCCCATATTGGTGATGACCAGGTCCAATATGTTGTCACCTCTGGTGGGGGTGTTGACCAGTTGAACCAGGGCATTTGAGTTTATAAATTCTAGGAAATGTTTGGCAAGGGAGTTTGTACTTGAGTAGTTCTCCCAGTTAATGTTTGGGTAATTGAAATCACCCATTATCAGGGTGTTTGGTAGGACCTTTATGTTTCCCAGTGTTTCCGGGAATGCGGAGTGGGTGTTCTGGGACATGGTGGGTGATCTGTAGCAAGCTATAATTTGATTAGCAGTTTTGCCCTTTGTTAGTTGCACATATATTGATTTTCTCCATACTGAGGAGTGCCTTGAGTGCATGCATTTTGAGGTTTAGACTTCTGGCATTGAGTAGCATTACCCTCAGTTTTTTGTTACTTGTGCTATTTACGGCGGTGGGTTTGTCTTTTGAGCCTTGCCTAAAAAAGGCACTATGGAGGTGGCAAGAGCCTTGGCCAGCATTCGAAAGCCGAAGGGTGACAGATGCAAACCATCTCTAGCAAATCAGCATGGCTTGTCCAGCATTTCATCCCAGGCTGAGTGACACTGGATCCCCTTTGAATGACACCAGAAGTTTAGCCAATTGTTGAAATTGATAATTTTTTTCTCTATACCGTGGTATCACTCATTGTGAGGGCATGATGCTACTCATGGTTAGGGTCATACCGGCTTGGGCTATGTGATCAGAGACCTCCTCCATATCTCTTTTCTTGTAGTCCAGGGAGGTACAGCTCAGGTCATTCACATCAACATGGCCAATGACAGAGTCATATTTGTACTTGTTCTGGGGTGACCTGAGTGCTTGTGTTATATGGCAGATCCTGGCACCTGACAGGCAGCTAACAGTAACCTTCTTCTTGTTCAGCCTAGTGAGTGGGACGTCAGTGTGCCTGACTATAGAGTCACCTATTACTAGTGTGTTGGGTATGTTATTTTGCCTTAAGGCCTGTGATTGCGTGGCACACTGGTTTTGTGAAGTATGTGTTTCATGGTTTGTGTTGGGGGGTAGAGGTTGCTTGGTTGCCTGCTTTGGAGGTCTCTGTTGCTTTTGTAGATTTTTATTTAGAGCATCCGAGTATGTTTTTATGTATTTATGTGTGTTTTTTGCCAGTGCTGGTTTCACTGGTCTGTGTGAGACTAGTTATATGATGCAAGTAATTCCCTTCTCCCCTTGACTGCCTAGTCCAATCTTGGGTTGAAAGAGCTTAGCCTCCAGTTTGGCTGTATAATTGCATCTCTCACATGTATTAGTGTTTGATGGAAGGAGGAGAGGGCTGTCTGTGTAAATGAGGCAATTGTAACATTGCCAAAAAAACCCAGATTCACCAGTTGAACCAGAGAGTACACCTGAAACTGCCCTTTGGACATGCCTGGATAGGTACAGTGAACTGTTTTACTGATTGGCTGGTAAGGTCAAATAGAGAGCTTTGTCCTTCTCTACAGTATAGGGGAGTCTAGTGCTAAGGTTTATTAGTGCTTGCTATGAGTTTTGAGCAATTGCCGGGATGAGAAGTGAATGGTTTCAGTGCTTAAGTTGAATGTTTGTCTAGTTCCAAGGGAAAAATTGAAGTGTAGACTTTGTGGAGCCAGGAATAGTTATACCCTAGCTAACTGGTGCTGCCCGGCATGCAGAAACGTGTATTTGTGGGTTTTATAGCAGGGAAATGAAAGAGATAGAAATTAGCCCAAGATGGCCAATAAACTACTAATTTCTGGGCTGAAACTACTCCTCCAGGGACAGATAGGCTGCTCAAAGCTCCCTCTCTCACAGTGAACAGAGAAACTTCCTTCTATCCAAGTAAGGTATGGGCAAACACAGAAACGTGTAACACAGCCCTGAATTCAGCACTAACCTGAAAACTGGACTATACTAGCTTAGAAAGGCGGGAAAACAAGTATATATATATATATTTTTTTTTCTTTTCAGAAAATAAAGCAGATGCAATCAAAAAACACTTTAAATGCACAGAAATGGCTATCACACTTGAGTGTGTAGCCTACAACAGTTAAACAGGTAATATAAACACAAAAATGACATTGTTAAAGTGCTGGCAGTAAAATAAGAACAACATGTAGCTGAAACAAGCTTTTTAAATCACAGAAACTCTAGAAAATCAGCGTTTTAGGCAGAATTAGCTAAAGGCAGCAAGAAAATGCAGAAAAATGATACTTAATCACTCCAAAGTCTCTCTTTTGTCTCTTTGCTGCTGTAGAATGCTGCAGGGCACCAGGCAGGAGCTTGCTGAGATGTATACTAGCGCAAAACCTCACAAATGTGGGTTTTACAGCAGGGAAATGAAAGAGATAGAAATTAGCCCAAAATGGCCAATAAACTACTAATTTCTGGGCTGAAACCACTCCTCCAAGGACAGATAGGCTGCTTAAAGCTCTCTCTCACAGTGAACAGAGAAACTTCCTTCTATCCAAGTAAGGTATGGGCAAAGACAGAAACTTGTAACACAGCCCTGAATTCAGCACTAACCTGAAAACTGGACTATACTAGCTTAGAAAGGCGGGAAAACAAGTATATATATATATATATATATATATATATATATATATATATATATATATATTATGTTTTTTTCAGAAAATAAAGCAGATGCAATAAAAAAACACTTTAAATGCACAGAAATGGCTATCACACTTGAGTGTGTAGCTTACAACAGTTAAACAGGTAATATAAACACAAAAATGACTTTGTTAAAGTGCAGACAGTAAAATAAGTACAATATGTAGCTGAAAACAAGCTTTTTAAATCACAGAAACTCTAAAAAAAAATCAACATTTTAGGCGGAATTAGCTAAAGGCAGCAAGAAATGCAGTAAAATGATACTTAATCACTCCAAAGTCTCTCTTTTGTCTCTCTGCTGCTGTAGAACTCTGCAGGGCACCAGGCAGGAGCTTGCTGAGCTGTATACTAGCACATAAACCTTGCAAATGCGGGTTTTATAGCAGGGAAATGAAAGAGATAGAAATTAGACCAAAATGGCCAATAAACTATTAATTTCTGGACTGAAACCACTCCTCCAGGGACAGATAGGCTGCTCAATGCTCCCTCTCTCACAGTGAACAGAGAAACTTCCTTCCATCCAAGTAAGGTATGGGCAAACACAGAAACTTGTAACACAGCTCTAAATTCAGCACTAACATGAAAACTGGACTAATCTAGCTTAGAAAGGCAGGAAAACAAGTATATTATTTTTTTTGTTTGTTTTTTTTCAGAAAATAAAGCAGATGTAATAAAAAAAGCACTTTAAATGCACAGAAATGGCTATCACACTTGAGTGTGTAGCCTACAACAGTTAAACAGGTAATTTAAACACAAAAACAACTTTGTTAAAGTGCAGGCAATAAAATAAGTACAATATGTAGCTGAAACAAGCTTTTTAAATCACAGAAACTCTAGAAAATAAGTGTTTTAGGCGGAATTAGCTAAAGGCAGCAAGAAAATGCAGAAAAATGATACTTAATCACTCTAAATTCACTCTTTTGTTTCTCTGTTGCTGTAGAATGCTACAGGGCACCAGGCAGGAGCTTGCTGAGCTGTATACTAGTGCAAAAACCTCGCAAATGTAGGTTTTATAGCAGGGAAATGAAAGAGATAGAAATTAGCCCAAAATGGCCAATAAACTTCTAATTTCCAGACTGAAACCACTCCTCCAGGGACAGCAAGGCTGCTCAAAGCTCCCTCTCTCACAGTGAACAAAGAAACTTCCTTCCATCCGAGTAAGATATAGGCAAAAACAGAAACTTGTAACACAGCCCTGAATTCAGCACTAACCTGAAAACTGGACTATACTAGCTTAGAACGGCGGGAAAACAAGTATATATTTTTTTTGTTTTTTTTTTCATTAAATAAAGCAGATGCAATAAAAAAAACACTTTAAAGGCACAGAAATGGCTATCACACTTGAGTGTGTAGCCTACAACAGTTAAACAGGTAATTTAAACACAAAAACAATGTTAAAGTGCTGGCAGTAAAATAAGTACAATATGTAGCTGAAACAAGCTTTTTAAATCACAGAAACTCTAGAAAATTGGTGTTTTAGGCGGAATTAGCTAAAGGCAGCAAGAAAATGCAGAAAATGATACTTAATCACTCCAAAGTCTCTCTTTTGTCTCTCTGTTGCTGTAGAACTCTACAGGGCACCAGGCAGGAGCTTTCTGAGCTGTATACTTTGACCACCACATTGCCACTATTGTCAGAACATCCTTCTATGTGGCACATATCATTATTAAAGGTTTTGCATCCAGGAAGAAAGAGGTCATTGTCTCCCTCTACTCTTCCCTCATTAGGCCAGTCATCGAGTACAAAGCTCCATATGGCATGTACCTCACTAGACACCTGCAACAACTGGAGAGACCACCAAAGTACCTCACAAAGTAGATCCTAGGCCTTAAACACTTGTCTTATATGGACAGAATAAAAAAAACTGCAACTATTCTGTGTCTCATATCGCCTACTTAGAGGCGATCTCTGCTTGACTTACAAAGTCATGTCTGACCCAGTTCTGTTATAAATGCTACATCTAAGGAAATCCCAATCCCTCCACACCACACGCTCTAGAGACCTCAACCTCATTACCACAATCAACAGAACATGCTGGAGGGACAGGTTCATAACCCAGACACTGCCCATGCTATGAAATAGACTTCCCATACATGTCAAACAGAGCACCTCACTGGCCCTCTTCAAGAGAAATATTGATTAGTGGATGGGAAATAGAAAATTCACCCCTGAAATCACTCCAGTGGCTCTACTCGACAGAGGCACTGGGAACTAATGTTGGTGGCACAATGCCAGGATAATCCTATAGGTTAGGCTTGTAAAGGCTCCAGGGCCATTAGCCTAGTATACACCTATGAAACTATGAACCTATGTTCTTATGTAATATAACGTGTTCACAGTGTTATGTTTAGTTGTATGTTTATTAATATACACAGCTTAAATTTCCTTCATAAAAGGGTCTGTTTAATAGACTTTCTGAAATGAAACAGAATACATGCAGCTGTTATTCAGGAACTCAGGATTGCTAGAACACCACAGCCATTGCAAAGAGAATCCATAACATGAACAGGGTGGGCTTAGTATAGCCAGCTCTGCAGGGTCATGTTATGGGTTCACCAAAGCTTAGTTGGGGAACTGAAGGCTGTCAGGATGGATAAGGAATGCAGTGGGTACTAGGAAAATGTGTCTCACCTGCAGGCTATATTGTTATGGATGTAGTGCATAGGCCAGAAATACTTCCTTTGCCTTTTTGCTTCCCTCTTTACAGGCATTCAGGATTTTAGCTAAGGATCTAGTTCAATATTGTTGTGGGGAGGCAATGCAGTACCTGATTCTGGTTAAGACCTTTACAGTTATTATTATTATTATTATTATTATTATTATTATTATTATTATTATTATTATTATTTAATCTGGTAGGCACACTGGGTATATATCTCCTTTCAGAGGCAACCCAGGAGCACTGTCTGGTTAAGTGATTGGCTCAGAGTCACACAGTATGCAAATGAAGGCTGAAGGAATCATGGTCTACAGGATGCAGCTCACTAACAGATTATAGCCATAATGCTCTGCATTAACCTAAAAAATGTTTAACTCCAAAAGTTACATTAAAGCACAGCGGATTGCAGTGTAGAGCTAGGGATTTAGGGTGGTAGATGAATGGAGGTATGCACTCTGGGGAGTCAGGGTTTACTTATTTTTCTCCCCTGCCCATTAACAGTAGAAACAATTTAGACATGTGGATGGGGGTCTATGGGATTGCTGAATTCATGGTTATTATAGGTATAATCTTGACATTAAATTTAATTTCTCAGGCAGTGAAAAGAAGGCTATGGATGTTAGATCCTTTAGTCCTTTGTGATAAGAAAGTGATTATTTTTCTGCAAAAGAACATGAATCTATGCATTAAGAACAACCTTGTGAATAGTTACAGCAACAAAGGCAATGGTGCTGGGAAAAAGAGATGCTGAGATTATTATAGCAGAGGTGCAGAATATACTGCCTTTGTGTTATACAGAGAAAATTTCAAAGCCATTCTGTTATCAGAGAATATATGTTAGGCAAACAATGCCTGGATATACTTGTCAGAAAGGGGCAAGTTTTACCATAGCAGGCTATTCCTATGGGATAGAGCTGTAGGCAACCAGCCTGGTAGAATGATAACATAAAGTGAAGTAAAACAGGGCCTGTCACACTGCTAGGTCGATATTATCCTCAGAGGGGAATAACTTAGTGGACTTTGCTACTGCCAATGAAGCCTTAAGATCCTTTTTATGTAAAACTGTATTCAGATTTCAGGAAATATGAGCAAGCTGGCAGATTAAGATCCAACAAACAGCAAAATCAGGCCACAGTGTATAAAACTAGACTTTTAATATAAAAATAAAAATATGAAAGTGCTTTTGTTTAGACAGTGTAAACTTCATCGGACAAAGGTATGAAGCAAGGCAAGCATTTAAATAATACATAAATCACTCTGATTGGGCACAGGAAAACAACTAGCTAATTGTAACCTAACAATAAAAAATTAACTCTTCAGACTCAATTTGTGCTCTTAAATGTATGTTGAAAATGCAATATGTTAAAAACATTGTATTTAAGTTAAAAACAACCAGTTCAAGAAAGCATTACACTAATATTCTGATATTTCTGCTTTAACAAAAATTGCTAATAAAATTATTAACAAATTAATTGGTAATGCATCCATCTAAACATGTTCTTTTTCTTTATGCTATTTTATTTCTTTCAAGGGCCTTTAACTTTAAGACAGGAGTGATGGAAATCATGTAATTGATATCAGGCCATGTATCGGCATGCAATAAAATCTGCTACCTGAGTTATTTTAATTCTAACTGTACCCCCCCCAAGGTTTTTTGAATTGAGTACAACGTGAATGACATATTGGTTACTATCAATGTCAGAGATTTGTATACTGTCATCCCACAAACCATTGGCCTATAATGGGTTAGTGACTTGTTATTAGAACATAAAGTAGATCATGAGAAAATAAATGTAATTCCAGAAGTGTTGGAGATAGTTTAACCAACAATTACTTTTTCTTATAGGTTCATAGGTTCATAAGTTCATAGGTAGGTACTAGGCTATCGGCCCTAGGGCCCATACAAGCGTAGCCAAAAAATGTACCCTGGCTTTTGCCACCGAAGAAAATTATTTTCCTGTGCCCCTGTCGAGCAGAGTCACAGAAGTGATCCCCGGGGTGAATTTTTTAACAACAAATATTTTTTGCCAACAACTGGAGTGGCATGGGATCAGCTTGTGGTGGGGCATTTGCAAATATGGTTATGGCATACTGAGAGAGACATTTTGTATTCCTGTCCCATTACCACTCTCATATTAAAATGTATTATAGGTACCAGGATGACATCAGCCTAATTTGGAAGGGTTCTTCATTTATGTTAGATGAGTTTTTAAAATATCAACATCACAACCACTTTTTTACAATTCACTTGGGTTACTAATTTAGACCACATGGACTATTTAGATGTCCACTTGTTCAAAGATAAACATAATGGAATGTATGCTACTAGAATACATAGAAAAGAAACATACTTGAATTCTTTTTTGCACTACACTAACTCCCACCCAAAACATCAGAAGAAGTCAGTAGTCAAAGGGCAGCTTGTTTGAGCTACCCGTATGATCTCTGGGGAGGAGGACTTCAACTTGGAGTGCACAAATTTGAAATCTTTGTTTCTAAGGAGAGCATACTCAGTTGACTTACTCAATGAACTCATAAATGAGGTTATAGAAAAAATAATAGGTCATTTTAAACCCATTGTTGGTGTTCATATTCCAGATAGGGACTTGATGAGTCCAGAAATTAAAGCATCGGAGGAGCAACAGATTTCTTTCCTTAAATCTTTGATCATTACATACAGTTCTGATTCTTCCAGCTTAAGGTGGATTTTCCGCAAGAATTGAAACATTTTAATGGAGGATATAGGCATAAGATCACATTTAGGTGACAAACCTGTGATTACGTATAGGAAAGGTAGGAATTTAAAAGATCTTCTCAGGAATAGAGATGTTCACAACACGACAGGTCGCTTGGGTACCCACAAGTGTGGGTCATGTAATTGGTGTTATAAGGTCAAACCTGGAGCCATGTTTACTATAAACAATACTGAATATAGTATCAAAGGGAGATACAATTGTTCTTTGAAGGCAGTGGTCTATGTGGCTACATGCGACTATTGTCCTGTGTTCTACATAGGCAAAATGGAGAGAAAGCTTACCAGTAGAATTTATGAGCATGATTATGCCATTAGGAAGAACAATTTAAATAATGCTCTAGCCAGGCACATTCATGACAATATTGATCACAAGTTCAGGTTCATGGCTATAGACCATGTAGACATCAATGACAAAAAACCTTGGGGAGTACAGTTAGAATTAAAAGAACTCAGGTGGCAGATTTTATTGCATTCAGATAAATGGCCTGGTATCAATGACAGACTTCCATCACTCCTGTCTTAAAACTAAAGGCCCTTGAAAGAAATAAAATAGCATAAAGAAAAAGAACATGTTTAGATGGATGCATTACCAATTAATTTGTTAATAATTGTATTAGCAATTTTTGTTAAAGCAGAAACATCAGAATATTAGTGTAATGTTTTCTTGAACTGGTTGTTTTTAACTTAAATACAATGTTTTTAACATATTGCATTTTCAACATACATTTAAGAGCACAAATTGAGTCTGAAGGGTTAATTTTTTATTGTTAGGTTACAATTAGCTAGTAGTTTTCCTGTGCCCAATCAGAGTGATTTATGTATTATTTAAATGCTTGCCTTGCTTCATACCTTTGTCTGACAAAGTTTACACTGTCTAAATGAAAGCACTTAAGTATTTTTATTTTTATATTAAAAGTCTAGTTTTATACATCGTGGCCTGGTTTTGGTGTTTGCTGCATCTTAATCTGCCAGTGTGCTCACATTTCTTGGTTTGCTCTAGTATTGTTGGTTCTTCAGTTTGTATTCAGATTTCACTTCTCCTACATTAACCTAGAAAGATAACTTGCATGCCTTCTTGTTCTAGCTCCTCAGCTTATCTCAAATGAAACAGCCGGCTTATAGAGACCATTCTGTTTAGATGAATTGGAGAAGGGCATTCCTGAAATTCTAGTTGCAACACCCCAGGTCCCCATGGACTGACAGTGGACATGTAAAGAGACAGCTTAAAGAGGGAATGATAGCATTACTTATGGACGTAACAATGGCCCAGTATGGTTCTTTTATCTTCCAGAAATTCTGTCATTACAGTGCACCCTTTACCAGAAGAAGCCACTGCAAATGGGGACTTACAAGTCAGTTTTGCTAATTAATTTAAGACTAAGAATGTATGCTATAGTCTGACTGAAATAGCTACTACCTTTTTTGGAATGTATGATTATATCAATTCAAGTTTATTCTGTCTAAACATAGTTAATATCAATTATGGCAGGTATCATAGCTTTGAGTGCTGTTTGTTTAAGCCTGACATGGTGTGTGTGGATGCAGCTGTGTCTGGCAGCTGTTGTATGTTGCCGTTTTCGTCTCCGGGAAGCTGTGGGTTGTGAGGTTTACTGGTACTTGTGCATTAAGAAGAGACATTTGGTGTTTTAGCTTGGATCTAGGGGAAGGGGGTGGATAAAACTGTTATTTGGGATATTTTGGAAGAGAATAGTTTGTTTATACATCTGCTGAGTGAGAGGTGGGAAGGCTGGAAGAATGTGTTATCTCTTGTTTTGGCGGTTTGTTGGCAGGTTTTTTTTTATCTGTTTGTTCTCTGTTCTTTCCCTGGCTGCTACCTCACTGAAAGGGAGGGAATTTAGGCTTGAAGTTGCAGTGAAGTGAAGCTTTGCTTCAGGTGCATCATGAGCCTCTGGTATGCAGTAGACAGACACACTAACAGAAACAGTCACTCACAGGTTGCTTTGGTAACGGAGACAGAGTGACGATAATAAGAGGATTCTTGGCAATTAAATTTTTGGTTTAAAAAATGTATAATAAAAGGGTTGTTTTAAACCACATGTACACATATTGATGATCTCCCAACACTTCGTTTAGCTCATAAAGTTGATTCCTGATGAAAAAAAAAAATAATAAGATCAATTTTATATTTAAAATGTATTTTGGTCCAAATACATTAAGGACTTACATAAGAGTGGAAGTCTGAGTTATTGTGAAAAACTAAGAGCACTTCATCTTGTGCAGTACCCTTTGCAGTGGTCTGGGAGGTGAGCTTGCTCGGACATGTTGGGCATATGGGGATAGCTGATTCTAGGGGTGTTTGGGGTTGCCGAGAAGTGCTAGAGAGTCATTAGATTTCCTTTGTGGAAATATCTGTGGGAATGGAAGGTGTGTTGAGTGTTTCACTGGCAGAGTGGCCACTGTATGGAACAGGCTGGTAAAATGGAACAGGACAAATATTGGTTTGGATATTTTAAGAACAGCCTGGAAGCATACCACATGAACTAGTGAATGGTATTCTGGCAAAACTGGATGGGCATTGTTGCCTGTGCTTGAAGTACTGATATCTGTGTATGTAAGGATGGAAATATACTTATAACAAATAAGAAACTAGAAGGGTCTCATAATTTAATGTCTATGGACTGTATAAACATGCTTGGAAGGAGCTAATAATAAGAATAAGCATTACAGCTTGTGGTCTCTCAAATAACTTAACAACAGCCAAAACACACACACACGCACACGCACACGCACACACACATGCACACACACACACACACACACACACTAGTTATGTAATGTATGATTTTAGTAAATCTAGACCTAAAATATATAATCATCATATAAGATGAAGCAGTCTGCTGAATTTAGATATTAAAGACAGGTTTTAATAACATGGGCTTGTGTATAATAACACTACTGTCTTAACTTGTTATAAATGACATACACTACATTGAGCATCAAGGGGAAGCATGATGATTTTCTTATATATGTAAATATGCATAACAAGTCATATAATTCCTTTAACTTGAACTGTAGGTTTTGTAACCCATCTTGACCATATATAATACTTAAGCTGTTACCAAGGTAACTAATGTGTTATACATGACATCAAACTGACAAAGTTGTTCAAGGGAAACAATAGAAGCCTGAACTAGGAATGCCACAAATGTAACAATCACATTCTGAACAAATAGTATTAAATTGACAATAATTACTCACTTTAACCTTTGCTGATTATACAAAATAGAATGTTGCCATTTAAATCTAAAGACTTTCAGTATATGCCATCAAATGGCAATTTATAAATATAGAAAGGGAATTTGTAATCATTAATCACAATACATGAATTTTTTGCTTTTAACCTATAATTTCACTCATTTTATAATAACAGATGACAGATATGAAAATCCTTAAGTGTAGGAAATGGGGGGAAGAGGAATGCACTGATAATTAAAATGCATTAGCTTTCATCAATGTTCACATAAAACAAACTTGATGCTTTAAGTAAATTATCAACAAACAAAGTGATTACTTAAATGCTGGCAAACAATGAAATATAACTTCTGATATATCCAGTAGAATACATTGTATTATAAACATTAGGTATAAATATTATCACCATCTATTTATATTAAGTAATAGGTTTTGAAAGACTTCATCAGTAAGGGTGAATATAAATAACTATGTATTATAATCTTTTACTGAGGTTTATATATGATACATCCTACTTTACTATGATTGCATTGCTTGTCATCTATCTTTCATGTAAATATTGATTGCTTATACAATAAGTAGACATTCATATTGTATTAGAATTCTGTCTAATCTACAATAGTACTATAGCTGTTCAAAATAATATAAATATTGCTTATTCCTATTACAAATATTCTCCATATGATAATTCAATTTATGGAGCTCAGATGTTCTGGATTGTCAAGGTATGAGTGGTAATCTGATGGACTTAGGCTTATCCATCAGATTAGGAATGATTTTCATTCCATGGTTAGTGCGGATCTTAGTTTTGTTAACATTTATTAATTTAAATTTATTTCACAAAAACATTTTTAGTATGCCTGACCAAAACATTACTTTATTGATAAACACTCAAAGTATAAAACTGATAATTTCCTTTAAAAGCTCAGACATATACTTTATAGTTATCAGATGAAAATGTTTAATAGTCACAATAAAACAAAAAAATACATAGTCTAAATAACCTAAGATGGATTTAACTTTATTATCTTTAAATACCAATGGCTTAAACATTCCTAGCAAGAGATCAAATCTACTGAAATATTTAAAACTGAACAAAGCAGAAATTGTCTTCCTTCAGGAAACTCATTTCAAAACAAATGGCAATGACAAATGGAATCCTAAGGAATATATGATATTAGTGCAATCCACTAATAAGACAAAGACAAAAGGGGTAACAATTTTATGGAAAACAAATGTGATTAACCCAGAAATCATTTATAAGTATGAAGATAAAGAAAGCCTTATGACATTAGTAATAGTTAAATATAATAACAGAATGTGGACCCTAGCCAGTCTATATTGGTTCCCAGGCATTGGAATAGGAACTGTTATAAAATACTTGGATTTATTTCCAATAATTATAAAGGCAACTTAACATTAGTAGGAGATTTTAACTGTATATTTGATATTTCTGAAACTACAAATAAAAGACTGCTGTGTACATCTGCTGTATCAAAAGCTTTAAACAACTGGGTAGAATAATTTCATCTTGTAGATACTTTCACATTTAAAGAAGATAAATCGTTGTTGTTTTCCCATCAAGATCACAGATTTGGTACCCAAACTAGAATAGATAAAATATTTGCTGCCCATGACTTACATTTTAAAATCATTAATTTCTCACTCACTCCCTGCCCCTTTCAGACCACAATTCATTGATACTAAAACTTCAAAATGAGTACAAACCATTAATCTCTAACTCCAGAATTCTAGCATATATAACTAAAATGAAAGAGTTCAAACCCTGGTTATTATCTGAATTACAGTTCTTCTGAGATATTAATTACACCACAGAGATAAATAAAATAATGATATGGGACTCATTAAAAGCTAACATATATGGTAAAACCCTAACTTGGTATAAAAAAATCAGAGAATGGGATTCTGAATTATTAGATCTACAATCTAAACTTTTGTCAGTAAAAGCTGAAAAAAATCAAAATCATTTGAAGATGAAAAAGAAAGTAGAAGTATTAAACAATAAATACAATGAAATGCTAACACATGTAACTAGATTAGCTTTAGAAAAACTAAAAAATTATACCTTTGCCACTTTTCCCAAATATCTACATAATTTATCCATAAGACTTAAAATACAATCAAAGGCTAATAACATTAAAAGTATCTTCCATGAAAAGAAAGGGAAAAATATCTCGGATGTAGGTGACATTCTTGATGCCTGCAGAAATCACTATATGGAGCATTTCCAAAAAGAAAATATACATATCAATTAATTAAATCTAGATGAAAAATGTTCTAATATAAAAAAAAACAGAAACAATTAAAACTAGATCTGTAAGCACCCATATCCTAGAAAGAAATTACAGTTATAATAAAAGAGGGTAAAAATAATAAAGCTCCAGGTATAGATGGCATAATTATGGAAATATATAAACTTTTTCCTTCAAAGATACTATCCCTCTTCCAAAAAACTCTATTAGAAATTCAGTCACAAGCTTTAATACCAACCTCTTGGAAATATTCCTTAATCACACCAATTCTAAAGGAAAACAAATCCCCAAACCTCTGTACCTCATATAGACCTATATCATTATTAAATAATGACTATAAGATATTTATGACAATATTAACTAACAAAATGAAAATACCACTATCCTAAACAATAAATAATGATCAAACTGGATTTATATATCATAGACACACACATGACAATATTAAAAAGATAATTTCTCTTATAGATTATGTTAATAAAGAAAATAAAGAAACACTCATAATTGGCTTAGATCTAAAGAAAGCCTTTGATTCCCTAAATCTGAATCTATACATATAACAAAAGGCAATAAACAAGGATGTCCAATGTCACCGATTATATTTGCTCTGGCTATTGAAATATTGACAGATTCAATTTGTAGAAATATAAAAATCAGTGGAATAGATGATTATGAACAATACAGTTCTAAAGTAATGTTATTTGCTGATGACATATTACTAACATTATCTAATACAAAAGAGACATTAGAAGAATTAGATATATTCATTGACAAATTTCACATGATTTCAGGACTCCATTTCAAGAAATCAAAATCAAAAATTTTATTTTTAAATAAAAAAAAAAAGAAGAACTGCAGACTAAGGGGGATCACATCATAGGGAAACAAGAATCTACCTTAAAATATCTAGGAATTGAGTTATGTAAGGATAATTATGAATTAGTCTGAAAAAACTACAATAATATCAACACAATTAAAATCTCTGTGGAAAAATGGAACAAAATAATATTAACATTTGAAGATAGATTACAGTTAATAAAAATGTTTTACTGCCCAAGATCCTATATATAGCCTTGCAAATACAACTGTTACCAGAAAGGAATATACTTAAAGAAATACATTCATGCCTAATAATTTTTATGGTTTCCCAAAAGAAACAGATTAGCTTTAATACATCATATCAGACCATGGAAACAAGGAGGATTAACCTTTCCTGATATAGAAACATATATAAAAGCATCAATATCTAAAACAATCTCAGATTGGATAAGTCCAAATTACTCTGCAAATTGGAAAGAATTGCTAGCTGTAATATCAATAAATGAATTTGATTTATAAAAATTAATTTAAAATAACAGATAAAAACAATTTGCCATGGCACATATTATGTATTGGTATGCAATATAATATAACTAAACCCAGTAAAACTCGTATGATTAATTATTACATTGACTCATTTAGGAAAAGCGGCCACGGTGGTGCAGCAGTTAGCGTTGTCACCTCACAGTAAGAGGTTCTCCAGTTCGATTCTCGGCTGTGGTGCCTTCTGTGCGGAGTCTGCATTTCCTCCCTGTGGTTGCGTGGGTTTCCTCTGGGTGCTCCGGTTTCCTCCCACATCCCAAAGACATGCAGTAGGTGGATTGGACACTCTAAATTGCCCCTAGGTGTGTGTGTGTGTGTGTGTGTGTGTGTGTGTGTGTGTGTGTGTGTGTGTCTTCTGTGGATGGCTGGGTGCTGGGCTGGCAACTTGACATCATAAAACTCCACTGCCAATCATGAGCAGACAGATGATCCGCTGTGGCTACCCCTAACCGGGAAAAAGCCGAAAGAAGAAGAAGAAGATTAATGCAAATATAGATTTAAAAATCTGGTTTGATTTTTTAACACCATTTATAGTCACAAAGGACTTTCCATATAAAATATATAGAGAAATTATTAATTCCTGGGAACAGAAAGGATTTGTTTGTTGGCTCTAATGTATCAAAGAAGTAAAAGTTTTAGATATGCAAGTAATAAAAACAACATACAAAATTCCACAATAGGACTGGCTAACTTTAGAAAGTATTCTGTCATATTTGTAAGATTTAAGTAGAATAATTAACAATTCTTCATTTAAAGAAATACCTAAATTTACGAAATACATATATGAAATCATATATAATGACTTTGCATCAGAAACAGTATTTCAAAATTTTACAAAATATTGATAAACTATAAAACAACACCCAAAACCTCATATTGGAAATATATAACAAAAGGACACTCAATACAGTTAACTGAAGATATTAAAACAAATATCTTATTATCGATAAAATATACATCCTTTACACAATACTGGAAAGTTTGTAATTGGAAATGCTTGCACAGAGCTTTCTTAACCCCAGACAGAATCAGTAAAATTAGTTCTTCCATAAAAGGAATATGTTGGAGATGTGAACAAGTACACAATGCAGATTAGAACCACATTTTCTTTGATTGTATTAAAATTAAGCCTTTTTGGAATGGTATTAATAACTTTCTACAAGCTATATTTAATGAATTATTTTATTTAACTTAAGCTCTTGTATTATTAAATGTGAACAAAGGTCCTTATTTGAATAGGTCAAATATGTATCTAGTATGGACTATACTTGCAATTTCAAGGAAGTGTATAACAAGAAGATGGAACACAAACACAATACCAACTTTGAAAGACTTCTACAGCCTACTGAAGACCACAGCATCATTGGAAATTAAAAATGAAAGAACCAAGAATTTGTCCAAAGCCATTTATCAACAACCCTTGGGAAAAAAATCTTAATGTTGATTGACACTATACAATAATTGATCAGACACTCTGATAATGGATTGGACATACTTATAAAGTAACTATATACATGAAGATCTGTTATAGTGTCAGGCTAATGTAAATAGTGTACATAGTTATTTAAGATGTTATGTATAAATACTATGGAATTCATTCAAATGTATTTGAAAAATAAAAAAAAAAAAAATTTGAGAAAAATAAATTGAGAAGCAGAGATTCTGAAGAACTACATTCCATGGGCAACATGCTGGTTCACTAAATCCCTGTCACAAAACTTACAGACTTGGTACACCTTATCTACCATATTCAAAGCATTGCAAGTTGCAATGAAGACCCTTTCTGTGAGAGATCCACTGCAGCCAGCAAGCCCTGTCTGGGGCACCAATCTACTATTCTAGCAGCATGTGTATTACAAAAAGATATGGTCACTAAGATTATATTGTGCAAGGCAATTGAAATCCCCAAAGGGCATTACTCCTGAGGAGTTATGCATATACTTTAGGAGGGTTAATAAGCCTACTGTCAAAGAACTTCAGGATTGTGATTTCTTCAGTAAAGTATTACTGATGGGGAAGTTTAAATACTTCTGGAAGAAGTTTATAAGTGATTATATGGCTTTATTTAGCCAATATGCTTGTGAACTAATGTATTGCTATATATAAATTGTATAGTTGACTAAGCTATATGTTAATTGTGTGTATTCTTTATACGTGATCTGTATCCATGTAATTCATCATACTGGTGCTTTGCTTTTGATTTTTAACACTATTAAGTTCTGAATAAACATAAACATTGACAACATAAGATATTCATCACTGCTGTATGCCTTTTTATGTCTAAAGCCACAGTGTTTAGAAAGTTTGAAAGGATTCAATGGTACTGTACATGACAAATCTATAGGGAAAATATTTGAGTAATGTGAAATGTTTTAAACTGTTATCTGTGTTTTTCAAAATAACAGACTGGTTAGGGGTGACATTTCAGTTATGTGTAAATCTCATAATAATGAAAATTTGGCTGCAATATTGGGTGTTGAATTTAGACATCACAGTTGTTTGCAGATGACATTGTGATCTGTAGTGAGAGTAGGGAACAGGTGGAGGAGACCCTGGAGAGGTGGAGATATGCTTTAAAGAGAAGAGGAATGAAGGTCAGTAGGACTAAGACAGAATATATGTGCGTGAATGAGAGGGAGGATAGAGGAATGGTGAAGATGCATGGAGTAGAGGTGGCGAAGTTCGATGTGTTTAAATACTTGGGATCAACAGTTCAGAGTAATGGTGAGTGTGGAAGAGAGGTGAAGAAGAGAGTACAGGCAGGATGGAGTGGGTGGAGAAGAATGTCAGGAGTGATTTGTGACAGACGAGTACCAGTAAGAGTGAAAGGGAAGGTCTACAAGAGGGTAGTGAGACCAGCTATGTTATATGGGTTGGAGACAGTGGCATTAACAAAAAGGCAGGAGTCAGAGCTTGACGTGACAGAGCTGAAGATGTTAAGATTTGCACTGGGTGTGACAAGGATTGACAGGATTAGGAATAAGTATATTAGAGGGTCAGCTCAGGTTGGAAAGTTTGGAGACAAAGCCAGAGAGGCAAGATTACGTTGGTTTGGACATGTGCTCAGGAGGGATGCAGAGTATATTGGGAAAAAGATGCTAAGGATGAAGCTGCCAGGTAACAGGAAAAGAGGAAGACCTAAGATAAGGTTTATGGATGTGGTGAGTGAGGACATGCAGGTGGTTGGTGTGACAGAGCAAGATGCAGAGGACAGGAAGAAATGGAAACAGGTGATCTGCTGTGGCGACCCCTGATGGGAGCAGCCGAAAGAAGAAGAAGAAGTTTTAACACTAGGAATAATTAGTTTTATTTGACATCCCAGCCATTAGGACAGCATTTGGCTCTTTGTTTCACTGCAGGGCAGGAAGATTGTGAAATTACTAGCCTTTTATCCTTTATAAAAATAGTGGTTGATTGAATATGAATGATGAAAGATGAATAAATAAAAAAAATAAATTGTGAGTGGTTAAGGATTTATGACCCTACTCAGACTTGTTATAGATCACTAGAAGGCCTTCATGTGGCTTAGAGTTTGATACATTTTCATTGAGCATTGTTTGCACATGATGTGGTTTCTTTCAGCTTGTTTTTTATAAGACCTCATTTTTATTAACATGCAGCTGTCTCTGATTTTCTTTTTATTTTTTTGTTATTTTTAGAATTTTGCTTCACATTATTTTCAAGCACAGTTGCAAATTTACACACTTCTAGTTTTTCGTAATGCTTTTAAGCTGCACACTCAACAGTTTATTCACTTGGCATATATCTATGGCTTTCCCTGCCATTAAATCAACTTCTCCAAACAGCCTCCTCCTTAGCTGAATGTTTCACATTTCACAAACTATTATGTTGCTTATTATTGATTCAGCTATTTCTTCAAATTCTCAGTGCTTTAAGTGATTGACCCTTTTGATTTCTCATGTAAAAAAATGTTTCATATGTAGTATGTTCTCCTATGGATCACAGTTTTCCTGAATTTTACATTTTAATATTTTAAATATTATATTAATATATTGATATTTTAAAATTGTGTTTCTGTCCTATTTGAAAGCAACTGTGACCACCTTCATGGCATCATAACCTGGAACATAAAGAAACATGGTACATTGGACTCTGTTGTTTATCTCTAAAGTCACTTGCAGTAAGATTCATATCATGCAGCTGACAACACTGAATTCAGGATTTTCAATTTCAAGAAAATTTCCTCTCCAATTTTGGAGGCACTGTTGGTTGTAGAGTCAGTATCACCTTGAGCAAAAAATTGAAGAAAAAATGAAATATTTTAGTGGTTAAGTGGGCTACTAAAATAGTTTTGTGAAAGTGAGATTCATTTTGACAGTGTGATGAAATTGAGTTATTTTTCAGCTGTCTGTCAGAGTGAGCACAGTAAATGACTTGCTTGTATTATATGTGAGGCTCTATCAGTATTCAAATGGCACCAGTATAATAAGAACAAAGATGAAACACAAATATGAGCACTTCAGTGCCCAAACTATGTTATCTTTTGACACCGTGTCAGAAGTTCTCATCAAGTGTCTTTTCTTTTGACACCACATTGGATCTGCAAGGAAAAGATCTTGGGAGACAAATACCTAAAGAAAGTATCACAATATTTTTTTCAGCCCTAATTCAGAACAGCAGACAGAGTCATACACACAGAAGCAGCAGATGTATGGTTTCAGTTCAAAAACCAGCCCACATCACATGACTCATACCCCAGACTTACTGAATATTTAAAGCTATACTAATTGGCATACACTTATGTGACATCAGGATAGGATATGGTCAGAAGTGATATATCTGTCATTCTGTAGCTCAATGACAAATGTGTGGCCTAGACATAATAATGACTTTTAGAGTTGTATTCTACTATATTTTAACTTGTAGTGTGGGGGAGGGGTGGTTTGACTTTGCTGGGACATGTCAGTTATTTCAGGGACAGGCTCACACTTGTATAAGTGGGACAAAAATGGGAGTCACCTCTCTCAGGCTGAGTCTGAAAAAGGTCTATGGAGACCATACCCCAGAAAAGAAAAACAAAATAAAATAAAAATAAATCAATAAAAATGCTTATAGGTTTGTTTTAAAATGATGTCTTCACAGTTGTTCCTTTTTTACATCAGTGAATGGAGACAGGTGATGTCACCTAAGTTGAAGGGAAGATTAGATAGTCAATGAATAGGCAGGAATATCTAAAGTCATCTGACAATGGCAGAGAGTCACACAATTGGGGCTGTGTATATGACTGCGTACAATTATTACACATGCAGTAAATTATTGCGCATGCATTACGTCAGTGAGTAACGATGCTGGAGAATGAAAACAAAGATACTTTAGAAAGTGAAGCATTAATTTGATGAATTTTAATGAATAATGAGTTGATGATGAAAATAACTTCAATTTTAATTATTTTCTAATGGAATTGTATAATGCAATCAATATTTTAAATTGTTAATTTATTGTATTAACATGCTTGTGTGATCTAAATTTATAAATAAAGAAATAATGAACATGTAACATTTATGCAGTCACTGAAACATAGGAGCATGAGAAAAGTGTATGTGGTCTGGTAGTGGAATGATATCAATTGCTTATGTATGACAGATTGGCTAAGAGTGGAGTGAGAAAAAGTAAAGCGTGGCACTGAAATGTGAGGTCAGATGTGGCTACCACACCTTAAAGGTACTGTAGATGTAGACAGTTTCAGAACTAGTAGATGATTATTGTGAGTAATGTGGGTGGGGTTAGGGGACATAATATTGAATAAGTGCACCCTGCTGGGCACTGGCTACTTCAGATGAAGATCCTGAGATACTGCTGGAGATGAGAAGCAGGGACAGAGGAGCAAAAGGATTATTGTCATTAGTTACAGGACTCTAAACAGCAAAATGCAGGGCAGCTGATGAGAGCTGATAGAGTGGACCTGCATCCTAATTAGAATACAAGACTTGCCATGCAATATCATATGGATGATTACGTGTAATTGTCTGTTTGCTTCCCTAGATGGTAACACTCCCCAAGACTTTATTCAACATGGTAACCAGGCTCTGTCAGTGAAACAGGATCTATTTTTCTTCACAGTTTACAGGATAGCATGAGATTGATGTGCAAGCAGATAGTCTAAATGGAAATAAAGACAGCCTTTAACTCCATCTAGCCCAGGTGTCGGCTATGTTAACAGTCACTGTATTATTGGTGATTTCTCCTGAGCAACTCACCTGAAGCACATTTGAAGGGTAGAGAAGTAAAAGCTATGTTAAGTGTTTCATCATGAGGGACTAGGAGTATGTGAATAGATGTATGTCAGGATGTTGTCCTTGATCATTTACCTTACAAAAGTTTCTGTGACACCTATCTGACAAAATGGAGATCAGTCTCCAACAATAAGCAAATGACACACACATAGATGCACCAATGGACGTTAATGAAAGTCAGCACAAGGACCAGGGAAACTGTCAAGCTGGCATTAAACATCTCATTTGGTATTCAGTATAGATAAGTAGATATTACTGTTGTAGAGACTATAAAATGTAAATGTAAACTGTGTGGAATGATGAAAGATATGAGCAATGTTGACAATAGCCTATGATGTCTTTGGAAACAGGAAGAAAAAGGGTGTGCTGATATGGCTGCAAAATGACGTCTGTGAGATTTCATGGAGATATGATGCACATAAAATGGGGTAAGGAAAGCAATGGTTCCAAACTGCGCAATGTATTTCCACAGTCAGCGGACTGTAAAGTGCTCTTCATGGAGTCCATAGTGGACATTTGAAGGGAAATAGCAGAATGGATGCATTCCTCATAGCTTGGTGCTGAACTGGAGGCTGAAAATGGAGTTATTGAGGAAAGATATTTCATTTCATATATCAGTGTCAAACATGTAAAAGTGGCAAGATTTGTCCTTTTGCAATCAGGCAGAGTGTGCAGTGTAATGCAAGCACATCGCTTATGCTGTTTATACATACTTACTTTTTCTTATATATGATTCTGTATGTTTTACATAATGGAAGATTAAGTGTATCTCGGGCAGTGGGCAGTTTTCAAATTATGCCCCCCCCCCCCCCCATACTCTCTCTCTGGCTCTTTTATTTGGAGTTCACACAAATGCACATGTTCTTTTGGATTCACCTTCTTGGTTGTTTTTAACCATGAAAGACCACTCCAAATGCTATCACTCTAATTCTCCAATGTTCATACCCATCAATTACACCCACTTAACTGCATGCACCTCAAATAACTAAATGTGATTAAAAACATAGCCACTTGCTTTACACAAATACACACAGTCCTGTAAAGCCAGATCATTGATTGTATAACTTGATAAGTCAGCAAGGTCATCCATTCACATCTGCAGATAGCCCTTGAATACTGCAATTATAGTCCCATATGTTGACTGTGTACATTTCAGATGTCTGATTGTAGTAAAAACAAATAATCATGGACACAATGTATTTAAGACTGTTTCACACAAATGTACAGTAGTGCAATTATTCACACTTTTTTCACAAAAGCACATGCTAGTCCTGCAAAGCCAGACTATTTTAACTGAGCACACAATGAAAGGATAACTACTTTCATCCACAGTCCCCGCTCCCACTTAGAAGTTATAGCTACTTTGCTGTGTACACCTTATCTGACACAAAAAATGCTAGTCCTGCAAAATTAAATTGTTTAATACGAGCACACCACAAGAGGGTAATTACTTTCATCCACATACACCCCACCATTCAGCAGTTATAGCCACTTTATCATGTATACCTCATCTGATTGTGATAAAAGATAATACCCCTCAAACCTTTATAACAATAATCAGAAACAAAGGCCCAATATTAGCTAGATGATTAAGTATTGGTCTTGTATACTTTTAAAGTTGCTAATAAAACAGAATTTACATTAGCATGCATTTTCTGAAGGGTATGATGTCTGAAACTCAAATATTTATCATTTTTAGTTACTGCAATCATCTGCTAGTTGCCAAAAAAAGAAATTATGAGAAACAGACCAAACATGAAGCAAAACAGGGAGTATTCTTTGAATACACCTCTTCATTTTTGCCATGATTTTCTTCCTTCTGTTACAGAGCAAATGATGTTGTGATTCCACAAGGATGGCTTGTTTTTTTGAGTTAGTTCTTTAGTTATTCCTGGTGGGTACATCTGCCTCTATGCAGCTATTAACGTGCTTTAATAGGGTTTCTATGAACAGTTCCATGTTGGCATCAGTGTTCTCAGAGTTTATGGGGCCGTAAAAATTTGCTGGGTTATCACTTAATACTAGGAAGTTTTGCCTTAGAGTGGTTCCTGAACATTCCAGGGTTAGTTGGGTTTCCTGGTTTTATTTTTACTTCAAAGAAAACCCTTCTGTAGTCTGATCTTACAGAGAAGACATTACACTAGGGCATGTACAGCACTCTCCAGTATTAGTAAGGATCAGATGCAGTATGTTTCTTCCCCTAGTTGGTGTATTGACAAACTGTTCCAGGGAGTTTGTGTTTCAAAATCCAGGAATCTCTGTGCCTGCATGTTTGAAATCATATATGATTCCCAGTTAATATGGAGTAATTAAAATCACCTATGAATGTTGTATTGGCTTGGATATTAAATGTTTCCAGTAAGATTAAATACATGTTATAATTTTTTGGCCATAGAGAGGGACTTATAGCTTGCAAAGAAGTGGTATGGAATTTTTTCGATTTGAACATGGAGAAACTCATGTGCATTGTTCTGTTTGACCAGACTTGAGGCATATTTATTTATGATATAAATTGAGATACCGCCATCTTTAGTCCCTGTCTGTCCAGTAGCTGATCTAATGTATGAAAAGCATTATAGCGTTGAACTGCTACTGTGCTCTCAGCAGCTTTAAACCATGTCTTTTCTCTGTGACTGCACAGCCACTGGCATTTTCTAGGATGAGGCCAGTTTGTAGGATAGCCACAAGCATTCCAATTTATTATAAACAAATACATACTAGTCCTGAAAAGTGAGACTGTCAACCGAGCAAATGACAACAGAGCAGGATACTTTCACCCACAATCCCCTCACCCCCACCCAATGGATATCAACAGTTTGCTGGGTACACTTTGCCTGGCTGTGATTTATTACCCATTTTCTTAGCGGAAGAATCAGGAACAGAGCCAAAAATAATGGGGGAGCAAAAGTCCAAAACAAGAGACAGATTTTAAGTATTTCTCTTATACATTTAGAACATTACAACTGAAAAACAATAAACTGGGTGGAATATAAGGAAATCAAGGCAGAAAATGTAATATTTGCTCAAAAACTCACAGGTTTCAAAAAAAGATAAGGATGCCCCTCTCTAGATAAGAAAAGACGGTAACAGGGCAAACCATATACAATTGCTAAACTGGAAAATAGACCTGGCTTCAAAGTAAATGTACATAAATGCTATTGAAATCCTATTTGTATAGATTTGGGCAGTGTATTACCTAACAAGCATATAAATAATGGGGTCTATATTATGAAAATTGAAAAGACTTTACCGCGAATGCTCACATAGTGAAAATGCCAGTAATCAAAGTTGCTATTGTGGGGGGCTGTGCCTCCCACTTCCCCACTAAATATATATTCTAACTCCAAGGTCGCACTACAGTGAGGAAAAGGCAAATATCCCATTCCTCACTGTAACACCACCCCACAATCACGATTTCAATTCCTGGCATTTTCGCTCATGAGAGCGTCCGCGTTAAAGTCTTTTCGTGCATCTAATATAGACCCAAATAATGCGTAACAGCAAAAACTTTAAAATAATGACAATAGTCTATGCAATGAAAATATGCAGATGGAGAATACATCTAAGAAATACTACAATTGTCTTTTGGCTTTTCCTGGTTAGGGGTCACCACAATGGAACTCCAGTCCGCTAATGATTGGCAGTGCATTTTCGAGTTGCCAGCCCAGCGCCCAACCTTTAAAGAAGGCACACCCACAAATGCACCTATCTGCATGTCTTTAAATTCACTTGACTACGGGGAGGACATGCAGAGTCAGCACAGAAGACACTCCATCAGAGAACTGAATCGGAGAACCTCTTGCTGTGAGGTGAAAATGCTAATCACTGCACCACTGCGGTCTACATCTAAGAAATACTATCGATGTAATAATGATAGTCATGGATTAGGGATCAGTTACAGTGATTTCTGAAAAGTGACACTTTATAAGCAAATAATTAAGGATTTGCTAAGTGATGTAAACATATAATCAAGATTATGAGAGATGTGTTTTATGATCAATGACTGTATTAATAATTTTGTCTGTATTAATAATTTTGTGGCAAATACTCTCATTATAGAGTTATATATGTTCTAAAACTTCAGAAATATTTCTCTTTTGTTTATTTTCATGTTGATATAAATTAGCAAACAAGACTAGAAAGTGAATGTGGTATAAGGTGTGAAAGTCCCAGTTCTGGATTGTTTCATCTGTATAAAGAACACTTTAAATGTTTTTAGATATATTAGACATGTTGGTTAAGAGTGAACAGGCAACAAGACAAAATAGGGTGTGTAATAAGTGTAAATTGGGAGATAATAAATAATAAAAGCTGCTTATTGCAAAAAAGAAACCCCAAAGATTTCATAAGGAATACAGTAAAAAATATAAAGCAAATCCGAGACAGACAGGTCGTTTCATCAGGAAAAAGATACCCCCCACAACGTTCAAAAACACAAAACCATCAAACTGCTCTGAGACTTTACAGAGGTCATAAAAAGAAGTGAACAAGGGGTCATAATCACAAATCTAGTAAATTAATTTATTAATTCAATAAAATGCAACAAAGCTACAACATGTTTTTCTTCTATCTTATTACATTAATTAATCAATTTCCTGATCACTACATAATGCTTCTGAATTTTGACCCCGTGTTTGGACTTGTGCTTTTTTTTGTTTGATTGTTTTTTTTTTTTTAATTTATATTTTATATGCATCACGGCTGTCTCCTGGTGTATATGTAGTAGTGTGTTGAGTACAGAGTCTCTGACATTCTACAATCAATATTTTTGCAGTCGACCTTGGGAGTTTTGGAATAAATGTGATTCACCTGTGTGTGTGTGTGTGTGTGTGTGTGTGTGTGTACATATATCTATGTGTGTGTGTATATATATATATATATATGGTTCTACCTGACATAATCGAAACCACACAACACCGACAACCACATCACCGACACCACATATTCGACAGTCCATAAACACGAAACCACACATAACCGACAACGAAATAACCGACGGTACACAAACACGAAACCCCATACAAAACAAAACACATCCCCATTCCACAAACCACACACACAACACAAGCACACCAAAATCCTTACAAGCCCACACTAAACCTTACCTAACCCTAAGGTCCGTCACTATCGCACACTTACCTACCGCTCCCTAACCCTAACTCACTTAACCCGCCCTATCGCTCCTAACCCTAACTCACTTAACCGCCCTATCGCTCCCTAACCCTAACTCACTTAACCCACCCTATCGCTCCCTAACCCTAACTCACTTAACCCACCCCTATCGCTCCTAACCCTAACTCACTTAACCCACCCCTATCCCCACAGACCGTCAATCTCCACACTTACCTGCCTCGCACCCTAACGTCCGTCACTACCGCATACTCACACAGCCTTTCCCCATGTCGGCATCCTCGGCGTTGGTGTTGTCATCCGTCGTGTCGGTCTTCTGCATTGTCGATGTTCTGCAACCCGCGATTCGCGTCGGTCTTCTTGCTGATCTTCTGGAGCTCAGTTCGATGTCGGTCTTCTCAGCTGTCGACGAAGTCAGGTAGAACCATATATATATATATATATATATATATATATATATATATATATATATATATAAAATTTGGATTCACTAGACAATCTTGAAATACTGAAATGTCGAATTTCAGTATTTCAAGACTGTATAGTCGAAATTCCACATACCCGAAAACCCACAACCGCAAAAACCACAGTCGCGACTACACACACACACACACACACACACACACACACACACACACACACACACACACACACACACACACACACACACCACACACAAACACACATACCTACCTAACTACACTACAACAAACAAAACAACACACAAACACAACATAACATACAAACATAGGTTTATAGGTTTCATAGGTTGGTACTAGGCTATCAGCCCTAGGGCCTATACAAGCCTAGCCATAACAATTTCCTGGCTATTTCTTCCCACACTATTTACTTCCCTGGACCCCTGTCTAACAGGGCGACTGACGTGATCCCCGCAAGCCCCCCTCCACCCCCCCATGTGGGGGCTGCACCCCCCGCCTCCCCTACTTATATATACTAACTCCGAGGTCACACTAAACACACAGTCACACAAAAATCACCACTACACACACTCACACACACTAAAACCCCTAACCAATAACCTTACATAAACATCACTTACCTGAATCCCCAGCTAAATCCACAAACCGCACCGCACGTCATGAACGCCACACCAAGATACCGGATTCAACATTTCCACCATTCTTTTGTTGATTTGGATGGTAGCTTGGGGTTATTGTCATGTTGAAAGGTGAAATTCCTCTTTATCTTCAGCTTTCTAGAAGATGCCTGAAGGTTTTGTGCCAAAAGTGACAGGTCTTTGGAACTGTTCATAATTCCCTCCATCTTGACTAAACCCCAGTTCCAGCTGAAGATAAGCAATCCCAATGCATGATACTGCCACCACCATGCTTCACCATGGGATGGTGTTGTTTTGGTGATGCAAAGTGTTGTTTTTGTGCCAAACGTACCTTTTTGAATTGTGGCCAAAATGTTCAACCTTGGCCCCATCAGACCATAGCACATTTTCCCACATGCTTTTGGGAGACTTGATGTATTGTTTTGCAGATTTTAGCTGGGCCTGGATGTTTTTCTGTGTAAGAAAAGGCTTCCTTCTTACAACCCTACCCCATAGCCCAGACATATGGAGAATATGAGAGATTGTTGTCACATGTAGTACACAACCAGTACTTGCCAGAACTTCCTGCAGCTCTTTCAGTGTTGCTGTAGGTCTCTTGGTAGCCTCCCTGACCAGTTTTTGTCTTGTCTTTTAATCAATTTTGAAGGGGCATCCAGTTCTTTGCAATGTCACTGCTGTCCCATATTTTCTCTTCTTTTTGATGACTGTCTTTACTGTGTTCCATGATATATCCAATGCTGTGGAAATTTTTTTGTACCCTTCTCCTGACTGATACCTTTCAACAATGATATCCCTTTGATGCTTTGTAAGCTCTCTGTGAACCATGGCTTTTGTTGTAGCAGGCAACTGAGTAAATGTCAGGAAAATCGTACTAGGACAGCTGAACTTTATTTGGGGTTAATCAGAGTCTCTTTAATTGATTATAGGTGTGTACCCAAAAAGACTGCATGCTGTAAGTAAATCAAAAGGTGTTTCAACAAAGTATTAGTTTAAGGGTATGCACACTTATGCAACCATTTTATTGTACATTTTTTTATATTTTCCCCTAACAGATATGTTAGCTTTTCAATTGAATAGTACATGTTATAGGTCACATTAAAGGTGGGAAAAGTTTTGAAATAATTTATTGTGGTCTCATTTTTTTATATTACAAAAACCTGGCAGTTTAATAGGGGTATGTAAGCTTTTTATATCCACTGTGGATATATACATATATATATATATATATATATATATATATATATATATATATATATATACATATTTATTTATTTTATTGACATTTGTTAACCGGGTTAGTCCAACTGGGCTAATAGTCCATTTTCAGTGGAGATCCGAGGAGAAAAGCTCCAGGTTACAAAAAAATAATGCAATAAACATGAATCTCAAACAAGAATATTAATTAAAAATTACTGTACAATTAAAATATTTGTGTGTGTGTATATATATATATATATATATATATGTATATATATATATATATATATATATATCTTTATTTATTTATACACACATACACACAAAAACACATGGCACTGGGAACTAAGATCGGGTGGCACGATGCCAGGGTAATCCTATGGGCTAGGCTTGTAAAGGCTCCAGGGCCATTACCCTAGTGCACACCTATGAACACTATATATTTGTTCATAGGTGTGCTCCAGGGCCATTACCCTAGTGCACACCTATGAACAAATATATAGTGTCTTTTATTATAGTCAGCGTACATCTCAGCTGTTCCTTTTAGTTACATGTGATATGTTTCATTATGTGATTGTGGTGTGTTTTACAATCTGATTGTGGAGTATTTTGCTATGAGATTGTGGTGTGTTTCACTATGAGACTGTTCCTTATGTTATACAGTGATGTTTGCAGGGGCAGTGGTTTCTCTTCTTCATTGTCTAACCTCTGCACTACTCCAACATTTGCAATCTACCCAAGAATATTAATACTTTTATTAAATTACATAAAGAGGATTTCAGAAATGCTTAGCAATTATGCAAAGTGATAATTATAACAAAACTGTTGATTGTTTTTAGTTTTACCTGTTGCCACACAATGTGATTTTATCCACTTCTCAGATAAGTGTGGAAATATGTATTTGATACAGGTTCTTGGAATCATAGGAGGTTACTAGGCTAATGCCCCTGGGGCCCTTCCAAGCCTAGCCAACAGTTTATCCCCAAAAAGAATCCTCAATCAGCACCCGTCACCCCTATCAGTGAGGAACACAGGTGGAACCCTTGGGACCAGTTTGTGGTTTCCCATCCACTCATCAAGGTTGCGCTTGAAGAGGTTCAGCAAGGTACTTTGTTTGACGTGTATGGGAAGTCTATTCCAGAGATGGGGCAGCCCCTGGGAGACAAACCTGTCTCACCAGCAGGTTTTGCTGATGCCGCATATTAGATTCAGGACTTTTGAACGGGTAGTACATGAGGAGTTAGATTTATGGATATGGAGCATCTCTACTAGAGCAGGGTCTGAGATTGCCTTGTAGACAAGACACAAATCACCCCTGAGCAATCTGTATGATACTGAGTAGAGTGATAGTGATTTGAGCCTGTCTACATAGGACAGGTGTTGGAGGCTATGGATTCTCTTTGTGAGGTATTTCAGTGGTATTTCCAGTTGGTGCAGATGTTTGGAGAGGTACATCCCAAACGGGGCATTATACTCAATTACTGGTCTAATGAAGGAGGAGTATAGAGAGGTAATAACCTCCTTTATTCTGGATGCAATCTCTTTACTTATGAGATGAACCAAGTAAAAGGCATTTCTGACCACTGCTGCTACATGATGGTCGAATGTGAGGTTATCAAACTGAGTGCCCAGGTCTCTCACCACAGGTTATGTGCTTAGGGAGTTGTTGCTGATGTGGTAATCAATAGGGGATGTGTTTTTGCTGAATGGTATGATGATACTTTTTTGCATTTAGCTTGAGGCCATGACTTTGGCACCAGTCATTAGTTGCTGTGAGACCCTCTTGCAGTATTTTAACATCATTTGGGGAGACAATGATAGCACCCATCTTAGAGCCATCTACAAACCTGGTCAGCCACAGGCCCTTTGTCTTCACCTGGACCCCTGAGAAATAGATGCCAAATGGTAGGGGTCCCAGGACAGATCTCTGGGGAAATCCACTAGTGACAGGTCTGCTATAGGAGGTGGAGGTGCCTATATTGACTTTGAAGGTCCTGTCAGTGAGCCAGTTGGTCACCCACCTGATGAGATAGGGATTACACCAAGTTGTGTTAGCTTTTCGATGATGCCTGAGTGGGGATTGTGTCAATGGCCTTGGCCAAGTCAAAATAAGCTGTATGTATTGACTTTCCCTCATCCAGGACCTTGGTGACAGTCTCAAAGAAGTTATCCAGGTTCAGCAGGCAAGATCTGCCCTTGACGAATCTGAACTGGGTGAGGTCAAGTGTTTGGAGATTGCCTATGTCCTTGTTTATTAAATCCATAATAATATACTCCATGGCTTTACAGATCAGACTTGTCAAGCTAAAGGGGCAATAGTTTCCAGGGTCAGTAGTGGCTCCATCTTTGTGTATGGGGATGACAATGGCAGTTCTCCACTCTGCTGGAAAGAAGTCTGTACTTAGGCTGTGGTTGAACATGGTGCTCAATGGAGAAGCCAGTTCTTGCTGGAGATTCTATAGAATACATCCTGGGATACTACCAGGTCCCATGGAAGCTGTGTTCTTTGCCTTGGATAGGGCCTGTAACACTTGCTCTACAGAGATGTGAGGTGCAGGGCAAGTATCAGAGATATCAAAAGGGCCTTTGGGAGGAGCAGAGAAGTGAAGTTTGTGCTGAACCTATCTGAGAGCAGGTTGGCTAAGTGAACAGGATCAGTGTAAGTGATACTGTTAAGTACTAATTCAGAACAAACTTGGGCTTTGCCATGGAGGTTCCTGACGTAACTGAAGAAGACTTTATGGTTTCCTTTTGTTATGGAGGGTAGTTTTGATTCATAATTTGCTTTGGAGGTTTACACTAGTGATCTAATTTGCTTGTTGAGGCTAAGGAGGGAGTTTTTCCAATTTGGAATTTCTTCTTTTTTACTATTGGACAACAGTTACTTCCTGTTGTTGTAAAGCCTGTTGATAGAGGATGTCCGCCAAACAGGTTTGTGTTTACTTGAGGAGCAGGTTTTAGTTCTATTGGGTATGGCTGAGTCCATGCAGTTGTACAGATGCTTGTATACTGCATTGGCGTACTGTTCAGCATAGTTGTCTGCATCCTCTGAGGGGGGTGGTGGTGTGAATCCACAGATACCCTCCCTCAGGAGGTTGTAGTCAGCTTTTGAAAAGTTTTTTAGCTTGATTATGGCTGGGGGGGGGGGGGTTGGGTTTGAGAGAAACTTTGAATGAGACAGTCTGATGATCTGATCTCAACAGGGAAGAACATAGTACAGGAGTGGTGCATCGGCCACTCATGTTAGTAAGAACCAAGTCCAGAATGTTATCTCCCCTTGTGGGGGATGAGACGAGCTGGTCTAGTGTGTTAGAATTGATGAAGTCAGAGAATCGTTGGGTGAGTGCATTAGTGCAAGAATAGTTCACCCAATCAATGGTGGGGTAGCTGAAGTCACCAAGGATCAGAGTGTTAGGGGGTACCTTGATGGAGTCAAGTAGATCCAGGTAAGATGAGTGAGTATCCTGATTCATGGAGGGGGGTCTATAGCTAGCTATAACTTGTATGGGTGTCTTGCCAACTGTCAGTTGTACCTGGAGTAGTTCCAGTGCGTCATACTGGCAAACCAGTCTGGAGGTGGGCCTGTCCTTAAAGAAGATGGCGACACCACCACCCTTAGTCTTCCCAACCTCATGCATAGCTAGCCACTTTAGCCACATTTTATTCTGAACCCCATCTAAAGATCAAGTCCGCTCAACATGCCTACTTGTGGAAGGTGATCTTGATGCCTCATTCCATTTCTGTAGGCATTGCAGTTGTGAGATATGTCCATGGCTATGCATGTGCATACACACAAACACACACACACACACACACACACACACACACACACACACACACACACACACACACACACACACACACACACACACACACACACACACAAACACAGAGTGAATCACTGCTGAAGAGCAAACAGATTTCATAAAAAAATTCATTACAGGAAACACACCTTAAAAAGTTCCCCTCCACCCCATTACTTAAATATACTCACTCCTTAGTCACACAGCTGTGTAGAAAATACCATACCCAGGGAATCCCTGCCACTGCACATATATACATCAGCAGTGATATCACCACAGGCACCAACTACCATTTTTTCATACACTTCTATATAAATCTGCTTCAGTAATACAGATCTATGTATATTTATACCATATTCAGTAGAATGGACATTCAGCAAAATGGCCTTTCAAACATTTGGATTAAGTGATCTGTCATTTAATGAAATGGCCATTCAGTCAAATGACAGAGATCCATATATGTATTCAGGATCACATGATCATAGGAAGTTAGTAGGCTATTGATCATGAGGCCCTTATAAGCCCAGCCAAGAGTTTAGTCAATGTTTAGACAAGTCAGCACCCAATGCCCTTGTCCAGTATGGACTCTGGTGGAATGCCAGGGGTGTATTTTCTGTTTCCAATCCAGTTATCTAGGTTGCACTTAAAAAGGGGTAAAGAGGTACTCTGTTTGACATGGAGAGGGAATCTATTCCACAGACGGAGGAGTCTCTGGGACACAAATCTGGCCCACCAACAAGTCCCATTGATGTCGCAGACAAGGTTGAGGCTGTACGTGTGGGTTACTCTAGTGAAGGTTGACTTGCAGATATGCATTCAATGTAATGATCTTTTTCAACCATTTGGATTCAGTGATTTATCAAACAGTAAAATGAGAACACAATTGAATGACAGAGATCTAATATATATATATATATATATATATATATATATATATATATATATATATATATATATATATATTTTTTTTTTCACTTCATAATACTGAAATATCAAAACAATGAAAATGGGAAAACTTCATAATATGAAAGCTCAAAATACTGATAATCAGAATCCTGAAAACTAAAAATCCTGAATGTCAAAATACTGAAAACAGATAAGATACATATACTGACTATAAACAACAAAAACCTAATTACATTCCTTCAACTATAAGCAGGGGGCAATCCCCCCTGCACTTCCCATGTGGGGGGGCCCTGCTACTTAAATATATCAACACCAAGATTGCACTTAGTGTAGTGAAGTGCAATTTTGGAGTTGATATGTTTAAGTAGCAGGGGGTGTGGGGGGCTTGCCCCCACATGGGGGGTGCAGGGGGGGCTTGCCCCCCTGTTTATACTTGGTTGAAAGTAACATAATTCATCTTGTTTAAACTCAGTATATGTATCCTGTGTGTTTTCAGTATTTTGAGTTTCAGTATTTTGCATTTTCAGGATTTTGAACTTTCAGATTCCAAAATGGTGGTCGTCTAGTGTACAGCTTATGCACAGAGCTCCCTACCTCAACTACATTTTCTATGATTCTACATACCTCAAAAAGAGCTATTTTACCTTCATCTCTTCGGAATTTTCATTACCTTTGCAGTCAGCAAACTCAAAACAGCTTCTCAACTTTTATAGCTCTTCCACGGTGCTATCTCCACAAGAGATCCAGGGGGCCTGCGTCTACTTGAAATACTCCTAACTCCACATGGCTAAACAGATAAAAATGACAAATGATCCTATTACAATGGATATACAAACAACAAAAGCCAAATCCTCAGCAATATTTTCACCTGAAAAAGAGGGACTTTCAAAGAGACAGAGAACAAATAAACAAAATGTGGAGCCTATTAAAAGTAATATTAACACTAATACCAAAGAAGATTCTAACTTCCACATGGATGAGCTGAAACAGGCCCTCCAACCCATTCATTCAGCCATACAAAGTTTTTCGGAACAACGTTCTACTTTAGGAAAATCCATCAATCAAATTGTTGACAGAGTAGACACACTTGAACAAAAAACACAATCTAATGAGTTTCAAATACAGTCCTTATCTGATGATTTACGCGCCAAAACAGCTTCTATTTCAGATCTACAGTTAAAACTAACAGACCTCGAGGCTAGAAGCAGACGTAATAATATCTTAATCAGAGGTCTTCCAGAGATCTACGATAGTCAAGGCTTACTTACTGTCACAAAACAAATATTTGAATCACTACTCCACTCAGAGGGTGAAAATAATATAATAATTGAGAGAGCCCATCGTGCTCTATATAAATGCCAAGACACCTCAGCACCTCGTCAAATCTACACTAAGTTACTTAACTTCCAGATTGCCCAAAAGATTCTACACTCAACGAAAAAACATAAAAGTTTCATGTGGAACAATCACAAATTAACCTTCTCTCAAGATCTACCCATTTCTATCAAGGAGAACAGACAAAAACTAGCTCAGTTTTGTTCTGACCTTATCAGAAGGAATATCAAATTCCAAATGCACTTCCCAAACACACTGATCTTCTTCCAAAATGACATTAAATATACAGCAACCTCCCAAAGCGAAGCAAGAGAAGCCTTTCTTAAAGTATTCAACAAGGTTCCTGAACCTTTATAAAATACTAATACAAGCGTTTTAGCAGATAAACTTCCTATAATTTCTGTTTACTCACCGGATGCTTCATTTACAACTCCGCTCACTAATCCAGCTTCAATTCAGTCCGTTTACCTTGGTTAAAGATGTTTAAAACATTTTTTTCCTTCCTAGAGCAGATCCACGTGTCAAGCAAGGAACTTATGTACAGCGCTAGGTTCCCAGTAGGATATCTTTAGCTGGGGACTATCAGGAGTGCACGCACATTAGGTTCGACCTCTACCAATCGCGCTTACAGCGCTTTATGTAGTATACTGTTCCTGCACACAAATTATGGTACTGTTTAATCATTTTAGCGCAAAAAGCGCTTTATGCAATAAGGGCACTCTAGTTATGCTGAGCGGGGTCTTTTTTAGTATCATAAACCTCCCTTTGGTCATGATGTTTAATGTTATGTCCAACATGCTTAGACAAACAAACAAACACACGCTAAGCTAACATAATGCAGTTAGCAGCCCATCCTATGTCATGAGGAGATGTTTAGTTCAACTGCAGTAGGATACTGTAGCAAGATTGTTTAAATAAAAGCATAATTATAGTAAAATCCAACCACTAAACGGTCACAAACATCTAAAGTAGCCAGTGTGAAATCACTTACACATATTGCAACACTGACATCCAGCTTTATTGAAAGGGCTGAAGATTACAGACATGTAATTATGTATTCTGTGATGGGAATTAAAGGAAATATTCATGTGTAAGATGTCAACAGGGGTAAGGTAGCCATAGAATCAGACTTAAGGCTGCAAAATAACTTAATGATATAATTAAACATGCAGAAAACAGGTGAGAAGGGGGTACAAGGACTACTCAAATATCAATCAGAAGTCTTTGTACCTAGTAAATGTTTATCACAGATGGGAGGGAGGGGTACAGAAATGTATCAAGATGCATAGATTTAAATCAGTTCTGTTATTGTTAGAGCCTGATCAGTGTAAATACTTTTTTGCTCAACTACATCACAAATATCTATATTGTTCAGTTCCTTAACTTCTACAATTTCTGCTAAATGTTATATACACCAGTAACATGTTTTTGTATATGATAAGCTCCATAAGGTTCTATTTGTGTACCAGTCCTACATATTACCTGTTTTATCTGTGATTCCATAAGAGTTGTTCCTAATTGTATAAAGATTGTTTTCCATGGAATTCATAGATCCCTATCTATCATACGCATTAAGATTAAGCGAACAGGTTTGTAACTATATGTTAATGTACATTGTGTCATAGCAATTTGACATACTAGTAGGATTTCCTTTCATTTATGGATGCTTTCTGTGCACTGTAGAAGGGATCTAGTCTGATGATCTTTTGGATGAGATTTTCTTTGTACATATGTATAGTAATGTTATGTTTATTTTTTGTTTGGTTTTGTACTTCTTCACCTAAGGGATTTGGGTGGGTAGGCACCGGGGTGAATCGGAAGGAGTACTTTGCTACCTTTTCCTTTACATTTAAACTTTTTACAAACCCAGGTTTGATGTGGTTCTCCAATTCCCCTTTCTACTGCAAATATAGTGCAGATTCTTTCCGACACTCATTAACCTTTCCATATCTAATAATAAGGTTCCAATTTATAATGTTTCCTTACACCCTGCTTGGTGTTAACCTGCATGAGTTGGTCTGTTGACTCTTGGAATATTAAAGGCTTACAAAACACTGCTAAAAAAAATTGCTACTCCACCTTGTTTTTAAATCCCAGGCTAGTATCTGTTTTCTTCAGGAAACACACTTGTCTAAAGAAGATTGGGAGAAAGAAAACAACAGAAAATGGATTAGGTCTATAATAAGTGCAGGTGATAGCTCAAATTCGAAGGGTGTGGCCATTATAATTAAGAAACAATTCCAGGAAGCCATTAACGAGTTTAAATCTGATATAAACGGTAGATGGTGTTACTTCACCTCTATGCTCCCAGACTCCTCCAAACCAGTTCTTTTTTTGAATCTATATGGACCATGCTCTCAACAACAAACCTTTATCTTAGAAATTTATAATATACTAAATTCATTTCCAAATTACTTGTTCATAATAGGTGGGGACTGGAATGCTGCAATAGATCCTAACTTAGACCGCATCAGCAACTCTTCCTCTTATAACTTCCAAGCTTCTATAGCCCTAGAGGAACTTATCTCTGATTTTAATCTTATTGATACTATTGCTTTTAGTAATATCTTGACCAAAGAGAATTTATACACTTTCTACTCTAATTGCCATAAATCCTGGTCACGTCTAGACTTCTTTCTAATTTCAGACCATCTATCTAAATTTAAAAATGCTTTAAATATTGAACCCCGATTTCTTTCAGATCATGCAAAAATCTCCCTCAAAATTAGATTTACTACCCCTACATTTACCTTCGCTAACTGGACCCTTAACAATAATTTACTAAATAACAAGGATATACTAAATAAAATTAATAACATGCTATCTGATCTAGACATTAATCTTAAAAAGTCCCAAATTCCACCAGATATCCAATGGGCGGCTTGCAAAGCTGAATTGAGAGGTTTTTTGATTAACAAAGCTTCCTTTCTTAAAAAATTCAACAAAAATAAAGAAACTAATTTGTCCTTAAAACTTTCTTCTTTAGAAAAAAAACAGAGACTATCCCCTAACCCAAAATTAGACGAACTGATAAATACATCACGTAAAGATTTATTTGAACTCCATTCACATAACTACTCCCTGCAGGAACAAAAATTTATAGCAGCATACTCTGAATGGGCACAAATTCCCTCAAGAACACTGGCAAGAATACTAAAAAATAATAATGGTGCTCCTAAAATCTCCACTCTCCATTACCAGGGTAAAATATACAAATCAGATTCTGAAATAATCCAATTATTGTATGAACTATATTCAGATATTTATAGTAGAAATGAACATAACACTCTTAAACCACAGATGGAGATCTTTCTCAACTCCATCAATTTTCCCTCCCTTAAAGCAAACCAAGTCTCCCTTTTATTTGCCCCGCTCGACATTCAAGAAATTCAAAACATCATAAATAACCTTAAAGTAGGCAAATCCCCGGGCCCAGATGGCTTTACCACTAACTTCTTCAAAGTTTTTAGCTCAAAAATCTCCTCTATTCTATTGAAAGTCTTCAATTTTATTATAAAAAAGGGTATTACTGACCTTCATTGGAACAATTGAAAAACTATCTTGTTATTAAAAAACAAACAAGATAAAGCAGACCCTCACAATTATAGACCAATCTCGTTAATAAACGTTGACATAAAAATTTTTGCTGCTATTCTAGCTAATAGACTCCAAAAGATACTCCCATCCTTAATATCCCCTGACCAAGCTGGTTTATGAGCAATAGACACACATGGGACAACACCCTAACATTGGATTTCCTAATACAATTTACAAAAAAAGATAAAAACCCAATATACGCCTTAACTCTGGATGCATCAAAAGCTTGAATTGGGACTTTTTGTTTGCTACCTTGTCTCATTTTAATATACCTAAAATCTTTTCTGATATGATCAGAATACTCTATACAAACTCACATACATACCTTTACATAAACAAACAGAGATCTAGTCCAATTCTGATCACCAATGGAACAAGGCAGGGGTGCCCACTTTCCCCCTTTCTTTTTAACATTTTTATTGAGCCCTTTTTTTTATATATCACCCAAAACTCAAACCACTCTATTCCTAAAATCCTAAATACTCAAGTTGCAATTTCGGCTTTCGCCGATGACCTGAATCTATACTTTCAATTTCCCAATTCAGATCTACCTAAAATCTTAAACGCCATCAGGAACTTCTCCTTTGCCTCAGATTACCAAATTAATAATAAAAAATCACATATTTTCCCAATCAACCCTAATGCCCATAAATCTTTCTATTTTCCTGAGTCTTCTTTCCAAATAACATATAACCTTAAATATCTAGGTATTCACTTTGAACATAACCAAGCTCCCATGCTTCAAAATAACCTACTTAAAACATGGTCAAGTATACATCAAGATCTTCAAAGATGGAAACTCCTGAACCTAGCGTTCTTATCCAAAGTAGCAATAGTGAAAATGAATGTTCTACCCAGACTCCTATACCAATTCAATGCTTCGGATATGTTAGTCCCTAATAATTTTTTCTCCAAAATTAACAAAGATCTAGCCAAATTCATCTGGTTTCCTAAGTCAGTCAGGATCTCTTACTCCAAGTTAATATACCCTAAGGAGAAAGGAGGGCTTAGCCTTCCAAATTTTCAACTCTACTACAAAATCATATGCTCTAACAGGGTCTGGTCCATCTCAAATATTAACAGTAAAGCTCATACTCACTATCCATCCAGGATGAAAATTTGGTATCACCATATTATCTCTAATAAAATTAACCCACAGGCTATCCCCTTTCTATCCACTACTTCCTTGACCAACTGTAAACTAGCTCAATCCCTGAAACACAAAATTAGGCTTTTCCAAAAACTGATTAAAGACATCAACCTTGAAAACACTTTACCCCTTCTCCAACCATTACACCATAATCCAAATCTTAAGATCAATAATAAAATGTTTGACCTCACTGAATTTCCTCTCATCAAGGATCTTAATATATGGGATATCCTCAAATTTAGAACTAAAACTCTTGCCGAGTTACGGTTAATTCTTGGGACCAATAACAAATACACAGTTATTCTCCGGCAACTAAGAGAATTTATACTTGCACAACCTTTCAATCTCTCTCCCAATCTTCAGGAAATCAACAAACTAGGTGAAATCATTTCTGCAATCTCGAGTCCTAAAAAAACAATTTCATCCTCTTACAAACTATTGAATGACTCGCTATCCAATTCGAATTGTCTTTTCTCCAACTATTGGAATAACCTTGGCTCCCCTATTACAGAGGATCAAAAACTCTCAGCCATAAAATCTACTTTAGAACTCTCCCTCTTCAAAAAACTCTTATATACCCAACTGATGCTGAACAATAACTCTTACTACACTCCTGTAACACTTAATAAATTTAACCCCAATCTATCCCCTTCATGCACTTGCTGTCCCTATCCGAGAGCTGATCTACTACACATTATGTGGTACTGTAGCCACTCTCACAAACTCTGGTGCTCTCTAAAAGTCCGTCTGCAAAAATGGGTTACTATAACTCCACACTTTCATGGGAAACAGCCATTCTACATATCCCCACCTCTAAATTGTCTAAACTACAACTTCACATTTTAATTATTCTCTGTTCCCTTATTAAATTATACATCACAAACAACTGGATGGATCACACCAGACTTTGTTGGAGGGGTTTCAAAGAAATGGCTTACAAACACATTTCAGCTCATAAGTTCATTATAAAGGGTCTCAAGAAGAAAGCCTATTTTAGCAAATTATGGAAACATCTTATAGATTTAATCCTGAGCGAATAACTCCCTATTCCTGCATTTAGTGCAATACATATCTTTTTCCTGTGATTATTTGGAGATCCACTGCCAACTCAAATCAATTATATCTTTCCTCCTTTCCTTATTGTCTCTGTAGTGAATTGGTAGCATATTATTTTATTTTGTAAATACTGTATATAAGTGTTTTTAGTTAGATTGATTACAATGCCTTCTTTCATTTTTTCCCTTCTTTTTATGTACCATTGCTAAATTGTCTTCATAGCCACAACAACCTGTGATAATTTAACGTTTTATTTTAATGTTCATAATTGCAATGTTCTCTATTTCTTTGTATGCATTGTTTTTTTTATTATGAAAAATAAAAGAAATATTTGAAAAAAAAGGATTTTGAACTTTCAGGATTTTGGTTTCAGTGTTCTGAGTTTCAGTATTTTGATATTTCAGTGTTATGAAGTGAAACCATATATATGTATATAGATATATATATGCGCGCGTGTGTGTGTGTGTGTGTGTGTGTGTGTGTATATATATATATATATATATATATATATATATATAAATATATGGGTGTGTGGGTGTGTTTGTCTCATGAAATAGCAAACTCTTCAAAGAACAAACAAAAGGGAACAATCATTTTAGAGAGAATCTAAAATGATCAAAAGCAAGAAAAAAAACAAACACCCCCCCCCCAATATATATATATTCTGAAGGGAACCCATACATATATATATATATATATATATATATATATATATATATATCCCGATTCTGACTTCACATAAAAGTCAGGTAAGGGCAAATTCCCAGACTCTGCTGAAATGTGATTTCACATGGAATGAAGCCAGCAAGCTGAAAAACAAGCAGAAAAGAACATGTGCTCTTACAGACTACAGACAGTTTTCACAACTATGTAGAAAATTTAAACCAGGGAGAAAAACATGCTTTGGAAGATTTTTGTAGGAATTCTAACATCAGAACAATGAAGGTGGACAAGGGTGGTAAGATTGTGGTTATGAACACCAACCAATATAATAGGTCTTTACTAGAAATGTTGGATGACAGTGTCACTTAAAAAAAGTAAACATCAAAGAAATTAGAAAAAGTTTTCAAAAAGTGGATGTAGCCTTGTTTGATATGTTTAGTCAAGGTGAACTGAATTATGACACTTATGATTATCTTTTGGTAGAACACCTGAAATTAGCTACTTTTTTTGGTATTCCAAAAATACAAACAAATCAGATGAATCCACCCTTTAGGCTGATTATTTCAGCCAAACATTCTAAAACTGAAAATATGTCAATTTGGCTTGATTATGTTTTAAATCCACTAGTGCAAAAATCTAAATTCTACATAAGGGACTCTTGGCATCTTTTATAACAGTTACGTAATTTAAATGTCACCTTTGAGGATACTGTTTTTGGCACACTTGACGTCAAGTCCTTGTACACTTCTATAAATCAAGAAGAGGGGTTAAATTACCTTAGAGAATATTTGACTGAGAACACAGACTTTGGTAACACCAAGATTAACACCATTTGTAGCCTCACGGAACTTGTTCTTGACAACAACTTTTTTAGATTTGATAAAAACATCTATCAACAGGTTTGAGGTGTAGCTATGGGGGCTAGGGTTGCACCAGCTTTTGCCAATTTGGTGATAGCAAACTGGGAACTAAAATTCCTTGTTAAACACTGGAGTTACAGTAAGGTGCAATCTTATTTTAGATTTATTGATGATTTATTCTTCTTGTGGACAGGCACACATGAGGAATTTGTGACTATGGTAAGAGACATGAACAATACCACAAATTTCTTAGAATTCAAGATCAGTGGGTTTGGTGAAAACATCTCATACTTGGACGTGCAATTAAGTTTAGACAAGGAAAACAACACATTTCACAGTAAAATATTTAGAAAAGAAATATTTGCAAATCAATATTTACACAAGGAAAGCTTGCATCCACCACATATGAAGAAGGGAGTAGTCAAAGGTCAAATCATTCGTCTGAGCAGATTAACGACAGATGATGACTTTTTTTAAATGAAATTACATTTCTAAGATCTTTATTTCTGCACAGAGGATATGGTGTAGAGTGGTTAAAGAATACAGAACAGGAAGTTATATCTTTAAGGCAGGGAATAGCTAAACCCATTCTTTTGTCAAAGGATATTTGTATAAGTTCAATTCCAGAAAAAACGGAAACCAAGAACAGTTATTACATTTCATTTCCTTTACCCATAGTTAATGAAATGTGGTTAATAAGGGACATCATAAAAAACAATTGGAAAGTTTCGTTGGGGAACAAGGAATTGGCTGTAAAAATAGGTATAACACCAAGATTTACTTACAAAAAGGTGGTTAACATAAAGTCTGTGTTAGAAGTAGACAATAGAAAATATGATAATTTTAGAGCAGTAAGTATCAAGAAAGGAACTTATGCTTGTCAGAACTGCAAACAGTGCAGATTCATCAGCAATAGTTCCTTTGTGACTGTAAAGTCTTTAAATTATACAGTATGGGCCAAAGGATATTTCAACTGCAATACAGAATATGTAGTATACATTGCTTGTTGTGTGTCATGCAATCACTACTATATAGGAAAAACAAAAAGAGCTTTGAAACATAGAATATACGAGCATAATTTAGCTACTAAAAATAAAGATATGTTCAACTCAATGGCAAAACATGCTGCAGTATGTTCAGATTTAAAAAAAATTGAATTCTCAGTATTAGAGGAGGTTAATGAAGTGGTATTGGGAGGGGATTTGAACAACATTTTAGAATGTAAAGAAACATTGTGGCAACTTGTCTAGCTGCTGATAAATTACCGGGACTAAATGAATCCATAAATTTGAAATGTTTTTTATTAAATAGGTAATTTTTGGGAAGGATTAGAATTTGTATTTACAAACAAGTTTATATGTGTATGTATGTACAATTAATTTTTAATTTATTAATTTTTCATTTTAATCATTAGATTATCATAGTATATACATATTCATTATAGTTAAAGAGTGAATATGTTTTGTACTAGTTTGATCTTTTTATTGTCTGATGTCATTTCCTGTTTTTAAGTATTTAAGGGAGCTTGGGTAGGATTGTATGTTTGTTTTCTGAAGAAGTTCACGAATTAAATTAAGTGAATGAAAGTGCTAATACTTGTGTCACAGTCCATCTCTTGGTAGTCTGGTTAAACGCCTAGGTTTTTTCTTCTTTGATATATATATATATATATATATATATATATACTGAAGGGAACCCATATATATATATATATATATATATATATATATATATATATATATATATATATATATCCCAATTCTGACTTCACATAAAAGTCAGGTAAGGGCAAATTCCCAGACTCTGCTGTAATGTGATTTCACATGGAATGAAGCCAGCAAGCTGAAAAACAAGCAGAAAAGAACATGTGCTCTTACAGACTACAAATATATATATATATATATATATATATATATATATATATACATTCACTTTATAATCTTGAAATACTGAAACATCAAATTTCAGTATGTCGAGACTATAAAGTGGAATCTAAGCAACACCGAAACTCCAAAACCGTGAAATTTAAAATTGTGAAGTTCAACACACCACATACCACACTACACAAACACCAAACTACCCATACTACAAAAAAAAACACACACACACAAACAAAACAATACAAACTAACAAACCTACACTACAAATAAGCAGGGGGGCAAGCCCCCCTAGACCCCCTCCTACTTATATATTCTAACTCTGAGAGTGCACCAAACAGAAAAAGACTGTAAACTCACAACCAGACATTCTACACTCCCTCGCACACACACATCACATATACACAAACACTACCACATTCAACATTTAAACAAGGGGAAGACAATAGGAAAATAAGTTAAAATCAGAGAGTTATATTGGCAACTGTTATTTGGGGCCACTACTGAACCTCATTTGAATGAACAGATCTTTATAACCCCAGTTCTTAAATTAAGGGCAATTAAATTATAAATTATGAATTACAACTCCTACATTAGCTTAAGAAGAGGTAATCTGGTAAAGATTATATTTATAGTATATTTTTGGGGAATTCTAATCTATCCATTTAGATTTGATTTAGTTGATTTTTTTCTAAAGTGTTTGTTTCTATTTTTAAGGTGATTTTAAAGTATTTTTATTGTTACAGTATTGTCATTTTTTTGAAAATGGCATTGTAAAATTTCTATGAATTCTGATGAGGTTTCATTGTTCTAAATGGATTGATTTGTCTTTAAAAATTAGTTGGGCAAGGGATTTAATTAGATCTAATTATTTTTATTCATGTTATTGTCCAACAACCAGTCATTTGGGTTTGAATTAAATTTATATTTGTGATGTCCATCTGTGTAAAATTGGTTGAAGACGTCTTGTTTGTATTTTGGATGAAAGCACTCAGCTCTATTAAACATGTTTTACTACGAGCACATCCCTCATTTCATTTTGTTATATTGGTCATATTTTCAATGATTGAGTGGATTTGTAGAGAGGATGTGTCTGCAATGTTCTGTTGCTGTTTGTTCTTTTTGCTATCCACTGCAGGAATTATTTTCTGGATTTACTGGTTTGTTGGCGAATTCTTGCATTATGCCACAATTTTCAGTTTATAATAGAAGTCCAATTTGGCCAAATAACTATGAACCATGTAGGTCCCCTTGTTAAGTCAAGGAGGGTCACTAGCACAGGCTGATAATCACTGATTATGCAATGAAGTTCTCAGACGCCCTTCTAAAATGAGTAAACATTAAGGCTATATCAAAATAGATGCTGTTCACTAGGAATGGAATTCCTCAAGTAATCTTTAAAGATCTAGGTACCTTATTCTTATCCAAAGTAATGCATTAACTATGCCATTTCTTCATGGTGACACCTCTGTATACTATCCTGAAACAGCTAGGCTAGTGTAACACTGACAAATGTTTGAAGTTCCTGTTTTGTAAAATTACAGAAGAAGGTAAGAAACTGGGAGTAGCTGCTTCTAGATCATCTCTTCACTGTAAGAGAAGTACTTTATGCCTCAAATGGATTTACTTTTGAGCTAGTGTTTGGCAGCTAACCACAAGGCTTGCATAACCACAAGGCTTGCCAGATACAGCACAAGAAACCTGGGAGGTAGGGTATTAAACAGTGCTACAGGGTAGGTTAAAAGCTGTAATGTCTATTGTCAAAGAATACATGGAAAGAGTACTCAAAGCCCTACAGACAGTATGCAGTAGAAATGCCTGTATTACAGAGTTTTAGGCAGGCGACAAAATAGTAATGTTAGTGCCGATTACTAAAAGTACGTTTCTTGCTAAGTGGCAAAGCAGTTTTGAAAAGAGAGAGCTAGACAGAGAGATACAGAAAATAAATTAACTGAATTTCAAAGAAAAGCAAGCCAGGAAAAGAAAATCTAAACAGATGTATCACATAAATATGGAAAGCAAATGAAGCTTCTGTAGTGAGTATATTTTCTTAAAATGTTTAAAAAACCCACAGCATTTCATGAAGTAGTACAGTCTGGCATTTAGTACTGATCATTACAGCTATGAGCTTTTAACAAGCTGCTATCTGTACCTAAGGTGCAGGGTTTAACGCCTTGTACCTCCATTTACTGTGTGGGTCTGATCAAGTCACTTAACCAGGCAGTGCTCCTGGGTCACCCTTGAAAGGAGACACTTGCCACCAGTGGGCCATATTCTTATAGCTGCCTGGTAGAAGTAATTTAGTTCAGCAGAACACTGAGACAATCCCTTGTGAATCAGTAAAAAAGAAATCCTAATACTAGAATCCTAACAGCAAGGAGTAAATGAAGAAGCACATAAGATGTCAAAGTGGGGGTGGGGGCATAAAGGAATAAATTGTTACCAAGCCTAGTGTAACTACATCGCTTTGTAGTGACTTTAGAAAGCTGAATGGAGAGTATGGACTGATATAAAGGGTGGATGATGCTAAATTTCTGTCCATGTTTGGCTTGATCAAGGGTTATTGGCAAATCCCATCATTGCTTGCAGTGAAGGGGAAAACAGCATTATCCACATATTTTGTCCTTTTTCATTTTAAGGTGATGCTGTTTGGCCTTCATTGTGCACCAACAATGTTTCAATGGCTTATGGTTAGGATTTTGAGATGCTATACCAGGCAAATTGTTCAGCAGTTTAGCTTGATAATGTATTTCTTTCTTTTTTCTGAAAAATGGGAGAGCCATCTTTTCAAATTCCAGGCTGTTTCTAAATGTCCTAAGACAAGCTAGTTTAACAGGTAATTCAGCCAAGTGTGAATTTATTGGTGAAGTACAATAAATGGACTAAAGGTTAATAGTAAACCCCCAGACAGAAACAATAGGGCTCACATGTAACTGGCTTATTCTAACCACCAAAAGACAAGTCAAGGACTTTTGATTGTTGGCCAGTTACTACTGCAATTTTACACCATGCCCCTTGACTGATTTAACCAAGAGTAAGGCCCCATGAATGTCAAATGGATCGAAAAGACAGACCAGATATCCATGAAGTAAAAGAATATGTTGTGTTCTGACCCATCTACTTAGCTCTGGACTTCTCCAAACAGTTCCCAGTGTTCGCAGAAAGCTCTGAAATTGTCTTAAGAGCAGTAGTGGCAAAAGGGGTTGGATGAGCAGAAGAACCAGTTTGATATATCAGTTGGAAGGTAAAAAAACACTGAGCAGAGGTATTCAATGATAAACAAGAATGTTTGGCTACTAAATGAGTGTTTTCTACCTTATGTTTATGCCTTGCTTTACAGACAGACAGACAGACAGTGACTTCAAGCTTGTCAGTTAGGCTTTGGCCTTACATCCATACTTTAAAATAATGTACCACTGATATCAGTATTATATGAATGCAGATGGGCTGTGTAAGACCTACATTCCACAACCTTGGTTCTACACTGTGGGGATGGGGGGTGTAATATAGTGGCTGCTTTCCAGTTTTCAGCACTAGGAGAAGCAGTCGGAAAGGTAGGAAAGTTTTGACTGAAGCCATGTTAACAACAGCTGCAAGCTTTACAAGCAGGAAACAGGAAGTTGTGTGTGGGTAAAAACAGATGACTTTTAGGCCTAAGCTTAGTAGGCTTAGTGTATATGTTCAACAATAATCTATTCCCATCTATTATAGAGGTGAACATCTCCCAAAACCCAGGTGAGAACTGCCCTCCATATAAAACACAGCATCCATGTGGGACCGGGATGGTGTCCCCGCTGTGTGCTTCATGAACTCAATGAGGAATTAAACCCACAGTTAGAAAACCCACAGTTAGGGTCCTCACCTCAGGATAATGCACTCAGGACAGGGCGCACGCCATCGTGGTCGCACTTCTCCAGGGGCGGTGCCTCCACAGCCCTGCGAGCTCACCGCCCCACTAGATTGGACAAGTTCATCTGCATCATAATGGAGAGGATCAATATGGAAGGAAAATAAAAACATAGGAACTTGGTAGACTTCTTTGGCAACCTAGTTTATTTTAAAAGGCTCTTCCTGCTCGTAAATCCTGGTTGACTTGACTTTTTTCGTCACCAAGAGGATTGATGAGGGAGAAAGGCAGTCCATACAGCCCGCCTCGACCTGGCAAAGGCCTTCGACAATAATCACTCCCCAATCAGGTATCATCTAAAAACTCACCCTGCAAACCACAAACCCAGATGGGTTGCAAACTGGCACAAGATGGCAACCCAACAGTCAGAGAGCAGCTGAGCCATGTCAGACTCCAAAGCCTGTCACATGTGTCCCAAGTGAGGGCTCAGCAGGGTCCACTCTCCATCGGCATCTACTTTTCTGAAGTACAAGCAAACACAGGAGGGTTATGGCGACAAAGTTTGCAGATGACTGCAACCGGCAAATAGTCGAAAACACATCAAACACAGACATCCTCCAGAAGGGCCTCACAGAAACGGGATAACTGGTGCCAGAGCCCAGGCCCAGGGCAAAACGCCAAAGTTAAATGCTGAGTCATACCTCTTCGAAAAACAAGGTTACCCTAGCCCTAGCTACCATATGGGTGGCAATCCACAAGAGCACAGAATCATCACTGTGGACCCAATCCCCAAGTAGCCAGTAGCCTTTAGTTTGTTGCTTGCTTAGTTCAAGTAGTTAGGAAAATATCGCCTACCTGATCATGATGGGATTCACATCATTCACATCTAGGATGTCATCGCCCCTGTACTCATCACACATTTTGTGACCACTCATTAGACTACAATGCCGCTCGGAATGTATCTGACCAAACACCTGATGCAGCTTTGAAAGGCCCCAAAAGTTCCTCACCAAAAGGATTCCCTCAATAAAAATATGTCTTGAAAGCTGCCCGGGTGCCGCCTGAAAGAATCTATTCAGTCTCATACCGCTTGCTCAGAGGTGACCTGTGCCTGGATATATAAGGCCATGTCAAACCCAGATTTCCATGAATTCACCTCAAAACCTCAAATCCCTAGATCCTCAGAACTACAAGGGCGGAGATCTCAAGAAGCCTTGACACGGTATAAATAGAACGCAAGTTGGATTCATCACCCAGAGACCCAGAGACTGTGATGGCAAAAAACAAAATCCCGTACATGTGAGGCACGGCACTGCGCTGGCCTTTCAAGAATTTTCTTGACCAATGGAGGGAGATCGCAGAAGAACCCACCCCATTACTTCAGTGTCAGCTTGACAGAGACAGAAAAAAATGATAGGCAGATTTTTTTTCAAAAACAAAAGGGGTGGCGAAAGCCACATAACTATGGGCTAGGCTTATAAATGCCCTTGGGCAGATAGCCTAGTATGAACCTATGAACCTATGAACCTATAATAACCCATGAATATTTTTTTCAGGAGGAATTCTCAGCATTTTAGAATAGAAAAAGATATCTTTAGCAGAATACAGCTTCTACCAGCAAAGAAGAGTTGGAAAAAGGCTGTTGTAGCTATGGAGTTTTCCTTACCTGCATAGGAAGATGCTAACTGGTGAGAGTGTTCACTTCCTGTGAGAATGTTACTATTAGTGTTGTAAAGGTAGTGAAGGAAAATATATCAGAGTCCTGGACATTTTGAGGCAGCTTTGAGAGACTTGTTGTACAGACTGTGTGATATAGGAATTATGCTGCTCTGAACAGCTATTTTCTACAGAGCTGTAACTGTTTTTTAAAGGCTGCATTTCATTAAAAAAGTTTTCTGTTTCTGTTTTGCTAAGAAGTGCACATTTTAATCATCTGCCACGTAAATAAATCATGATAGCTCTGGATAAACTAATGATTAAGAGTGTTTTGTGACTACTGTTGAATGAAAATACAATTCTCTCTCCATATTGATAGATATAGATATATTCATTTGCTTATTATCACCATTCCTATCAATATACTGTTTACAGATCCTTGCAATACAGATATGAATCTAACTAACTCCTCTCCTTCCCTCATTTTACCTTCTGCTCTACTGAGCTACTAGTCACAGGTCTTCTAATTTGTTTATAGTCAGTATTAACTAGTTACCTATTTACTCCTAGATTGTTACCAGTGTCCCGCTTGCCTTGTCAGCTTAATGCATTACCTGCCCTGCTATTTTCTGGGATTTGTATACCTTCATCATGTCACTGTATTACGTGGTTTGTATTACGGTGCTTTCTCTTATTATGGGGAGTTGTATGCCTTTATACCTTACCTAGGTGTAGTTATGTCTTAACATGGTAATACATATATGTATCTCCTATCCATTGATGTGTGTGTGTGTGTGTGTGTGTGTGTGTGTGTGTGTGTGTGTGTGTGTGTGTGTGTGTGTGTGTGTGTGTGTGTATGTATTTCCTTTTCACTGATGTAGTCCGTGTAACATGATAAAAATATCTTCACATTGCAAGATTGTATCTTCTTATGTTTTTTTAACATTTTTATATCTAAGTTTACGTTTCATTATTATTTAGATAGAACTAACCATGTGAATAGAATTTGTGGTCAGTTCTTACTTAGGTTATATCCTTGTAATCAGAAGACCAGGAAGGTGAACAACTTCTTTTATTTATATTAAACTGTTCATTAGAATTCTTTTTTTCTGGACTTTCCAAATATATTTGGTTTCCTGTGCTGTCTAGCACTTCTCTGCCGATTCCGGGTGCACCAGTTTCATATATAAAATAACACATCTTGAGAATAAAGCTTGTTCTATTGATTTTATTGTCATCATAAAACTTTCTGCCCTTACCACAAAAAGAATCAAAAACTTCTGGGGGAACATCTGTTGTTAATGTGTTTCTTTAAACATTCACAAAGGGAATTGAGTCTACCTTATAAAACATGCATAACATAATGCACCATGGAAATTCTGTAATTTTACTGGTTTCACTGTTTATTTTCTCACACCCAGACATCTCCATGTTTGCATAATTTGTAACAAATGGGACGGCTACTTCTGTATGTGCATCCATGGTGGAACACATATATTTTAGGTGTACCTTCAGGTTCTTTTTGTCAAAGAATAGCACTATTGGTGTGAACAAATACTAAAGTAATGAAAAATGTTGTACTTAAGCCTGAAAAAGTACTATAAAGACTACATTAGTGTGTGTGTGTGTGTGTGTGTGTGTGTGTGTGTGTGTGTGTGTGTGTGTGTGTGTGTGTGTGTGTGTGTGTGTGTGTGTGTGTGTGTGCACTTGCAGGTTGTCAGCACACTCACTTCACCTCCTCCCTAAACCAAGTGCACAACTGCACAACTGCACAACACATAAACACACATATGCAGAGGTACTCATTAGAAGCTTACCAAAAGAGTAGAGACCTTCCAAAAGCAAACCTTCTGCACACATTACGGTCCCAATGGAACCCACTACATGTAAAAACAAATGTATCATGTCTAATCTGCCACTCATCTTGCTTCACAAGTAGAGACGAACAGGCGGGATAGTTCATTTATCTGCTTTATTATGTAGCAATACATCAGGATGGATAGCAGCAGTACAAAATATAAATTAACTGACTGACTACACAGACATGCATGCTTACATCTCAACAGCTTACTACAAAATGGCAGTCAGGCTCATATGTGTTCACTATTTATACACATGTGCAAGCCCATAGAAGGCTTTTTAAGGGTATACATATTGATCTACATCCTCCCTCTTTCATGAATTGCCCACAGTACAATCACAGAATAGAGACATGGAACTGTACAAACAATAAAAAATAGATACAACACTTGTGTCCTTATTTTGAAGTTGCAGTGTATCTGGAACATGGTCTAGAAATGTGACCTGATCTAGTGATATAACAACCAGAACTGTGTTTAACAACAGGGACAGTCATTGGTGAACAAATTGATTCTAGAGCTTTGGGATTCTTTCAGGAACAGGAATATTTACTGTAATATCCTGTGGAACTGGAACGCTGGATAATACACTCTGAGATGAAATCTTTCTCACAGGTATGATACTAAAATACAGGCTCGGACACCGGGATCAAATGTTTCTGATTCCGCCTAAATTCTGCTCTTTGCAGTTCCACAATGTATGATCACAGCTCTGGACATATGCTCTTCATGACTCCAATCCTATCAACATCTTTGGATGTCTGCATCCTCTCTATCGCTTCTTCATGTAATGGATTGAGTGGTTTTCTGGTCTTATCATAATCAAACCTCTGGGATAAGCACTTCTTCAACAGATTGGCTTTCACTGAGCTGTTTTTCTTGACACACGGAACCAATAATTTTCTACTGATTGGTAATGTGGTTCTGGTTTTTCTCTGTGCAGGTGAAACAAGATGTTTATCATGGGGAACATTTCTGAGATCGAAGAGATTCAAGAAAACATCACTATTGTCTCATTTTGACTTCTCTAGTAATTGTTTTGCACTTTCAACTGCACATTCTGCCAAAACATTTGACTGTGGATACTCAGGGCTTCTGGTAACATGATTAAAGTCCCACTCTACAGCAAATCTTTTAAACTGTTGGTTTGTAAACTGTGTACCATTGTTAGAAATAACTTTGTGCAGATTACCATGGACTGCAAAATGATGCTTCATCTTAGTAATGACAGTACTGGATGCTAGATCAGGAAGTAGGTCAGTCTCGAACCATTTTGAATAAGCGTCTACTGACACCAAGTAATTTTGAGCATTCCACTTGAAAATGTCTGTAGCTACTGTCGACCAAGGGAGTTCAGGAATCTGGTTTAGCTGAAGTGGTTCTCACTGTTGATGTGGGTTTGTACTATTACATACCAAACAAGATGAACGTACTCTCTCAATGTCTTGTGACACAGAAGGCCAAAATACTAATCCTCTCACCCTTCTTTTGGTAGAATTTGCTCCTGGGTGGTCATGATGCAAAATAGTAATATACTCTTCTTGTAAGGACTGTGGAACAATCACTTTTGGACCTTTCATGATACTACCATTGTCAAACAAAATCGCATCTCTTTATGGAAAATATGGTTCCATTTCTACTGGTAAGCAAGATTGTTTTGATGGCCATCCTTGACTGATAAAGTGGTTGAGCTTCTGAAAAACTGGATCTGTGGCTGTATGACTCAGCAGGACATGTGGAAGAAAAGTTTCTCACTTCCATGACTTCAAAATCAAGTTTCTCATTTCCATGCTGTTCAGTGGTATTTCTGGGCAATCTGGATAATGTATCAGCAAGATAAAGAAGTTTGCCTTTCGTGTAGACAAGATTGAAATTATATTTTTGTAATTTCAACATCATGCATTACAATCTGTCAGGAGCTGTATGTAGTGACTAGAAGTTGGTGATCTGTTTCAGTTTGGATAGGTCTACCATAAATATAATCATGGAACTTTGAACATGCAAACACAATTGCCAAAAGTTCTTTCTCTGTCTGAGCATACTGCATTTCAGTTTGGGTAAGAGTTCTCGATGCATAGGCTACTGGTCTCCCTTCTTGAAGAATGACTGCACTTAGACCTAATTTCGAAGCATCACAAGAAAGAGTAACCGGTTTGTAAACATCATAGTATCTGAGAGTTGGTGGACTGGCAATTTTCTGTTTCAGGACATCAAATGCTCTCTGGTGTTGTTCTAACCATGATCAGGATACATCTTTATGTGTCAGCTCTCTGAGCGGTGCTGAAAGTTGGCTCAAGTCTGGAATGAACTTGCCTAGGTAGTTAACCATGCCAAGAAAATGTTGTAGGGCTTGAACATTGTCTGGAACCGGCATCTCAAAAATTGCAGTTTGCTTGGAAGGATCTGGTCATAAGCCTGAACTGGTAAATAAATGACCAACATAAGTGACTTCTCATAGCCTGAATTTGCAGTTCTGGGGATTCAGCTTAAGATTCACTTTATGCTCAGCTTCACCATTACCTCCTACTAGTATAGCATCTACTATAATAGCACATAGATGCCCAGAAGAAATTTGCTCCATTGCATGCAGGAAGACTTCACTGTCAGAATTTATCCTCCGAAATGGCATCCTCAAAAATCTGCACCGGTGAAATGGAGTACTGAAAGTAGTTAGCAATGAAGATTTCTTGTCAAGCAGTATTCTCCAAAATGAACTCTCTGCATCTAAGACAGAAAAAACAGTGACATTTGGCATGACAGCAGTGACTTCTTCGACTGTATGCATTGGATGATGATGTCTTTTTAGTACTTTGTTCAAATCTTGTGGATCAATACATATTCTGATATCATCTGAGCTTTTCTTATGAGCTACAACCATGGAGGATACCCATTCAGTTGGGGTAGATGAACCAACTGGACAAATCACACCTTTTTGCACCATTTTATCTAGCTCGGCTTTGACTCTGTTCTGCATAGCTACTGCAACTTTCAAGGCTGGTCTGACAACTGAACTGACCTCTCAGTCTAACTTCATGGAGTACATAGCTGGAAGTTTGCTTAGTTTATCTTCAAAAATATTGTATAGGTAGAAAAAGACTGGGTGAAATTAAAACAGTGGTCTTTTAAGCTAATGATGGACTTCATTGCTAAATGAAAGCAGTCTCATTTTCAAACTGTCTCTGAGGCCTAATAATGACTGTACATGCCTTTTGATCACACACATAAAACTACAAGTCATAGCTATACATACAAGTCATGCATGTAAATCTACTGCATTGACTGTTTCATTAAGCACAGGCACACCATCAACATAACAACATAGTGTCACAACTTTCTAATTGATCAACTTTTCTCTTGGAATGTTCCCTTTCAATAAAATAATGAGCCCCTTTTGATTTACAAAATCTTTGAAAATGATTCCACTTTTTACATCTGCGGTATTGTTGATCAAAAGCATTTTCCTCTTTTAGACTCATTATTTCCACCACAGTTACAATAGTTAGCAATAAAACTGGGTGGGGGCACATTCTTTGAGTTTGCTGACTCACTCCTGTGCTTCATTGTGACTGTGCACATTCTGGAATTTGGGTATGGGGTTTCCTACTGAGTATTGCAGGGCTCACAGTTGCTGCCACATGCTTGGGCCTGTTTCTTTTAACCACATGTTGCATACTATCAGCATTAGCCTTAGAAATTACTGGAAGCATGCAGTTCTCATTTGTAAGCATATTTGTATGCTTTTCTGTGAGCTCATATATCTGACAAATCTCAATGGCCTTATTCAAAGTTAAATCATTGTCACGAAGCAAAATCTTTCTCACAGCATCATCTTTAAACACAAGTCTGTCTTTTATCAACCCATCCCTTTAATCACCAAATCTGCACGTTTTAGCTTTATTTCTCAAATCAGTTATATATGCTGCAAAAGTTTCACCGAGCTTTTGATCTCTTGTGTAAAATAAGTGCCTTTCCACTGAAATATTTGTTTGGGCGGTTACAAATTTCAATAAATTTACATTTTAAGCACTCGGGGGTCTTCCCTTGACCTAGCAGGTACCACTATGTGACAGTTTCCCTCCTCTCCTGCAAATAGAGCAAGTGCATAAACAAATGAATGCTCTCTTTCTATGGCCTCTGAACCAGCTAAATGAAGCAGAATAAATGCCTTTGTATGGCCATCTTTATCAGAAAATGCAGCTTGTATGAAAATAGTATACTCTTACTCAAACACTCTCCAGTTCTCTGCAATGTTATTATCAAACACAAGTGGACCCGATTTTCGAAATCCATCTGCTATGCTAACAAAGTATGCCCAAACACACTGAAAATATGGCCCTTGTAATTAGGTATGAACATGCACACACAGCCAGTACTTGTAATAACATTCAAATACACAATAAACTCTTTGAAATACTGTACTTTCCAAAATTTGCTTTGAAACAGCTGTATTTGCAAAATAACTGTACTGTAATACTACACAAACTTGCAAACACTTCATACACTTCAGATATCTTGAATGGCTTTAATTAATGCGAAAAAGTAGCGCTTAGTGAAAAAATGTGGTCGTTTTCCTTATTTTATACATTTTATCTGGTTTGGACTTTATTTCAAACATTTTCCATAGTTATTTGAATATTTCCTACTGAAATTATTATTATTATTATAATTATTATTGAATATTTGTAACAGTTTGGAACATTTCTTTTAACTAGAAATTCGTTTGGAGCATTCTGAGTGCTTTGTTTTATATTTTGTGAATAAGAAATCATTTAATTAAGCTTTGATACCTGAAATTCATTTCTGACCTGTTTTTGTAAGTTATGCATGCAGTAGGGATGATCCACTCATCTCCTGTATCTGGATCTGAATCTGGATCCAGTTCTGACACCATGTTGCTCATCTTGCTTCACAAGTAAAGACGAACAGGCGGGGTAATTTCATTTATCTGCTTTATTATGTAGAAACACATCAGGATGGATAGCAGCAGTGCAAAATATAAACAAACTGATTAACTGACAGACTACACAGACATACATGTTTACATCTAAACAACTTACTCCAAAATGGCAGTCAGGCTTGCACGTGTTCAGTATTTATACACATGTGCAAGCCCCTAGAGAGGTTCTTAAAGGTATACATACATATTAATCTACATCACCCATTAAGCCCTTAAGGCAAAACACCTCAAAACCAAATGTCTTGGTCATATGTTTCCCTCACCAGGCTGGGCAAAGAGAAAGTAACGGTCAGTTGCCTGTCAAATGCCAGGATCTGCCAAGTCATGCTCGTATTCAAGTCTCTCAACAACAAGCACAGCTACACCTCTGTCATAGTCTGTGTTGGAGTAAATGACTTGAGATAAACTTCACTGGACTATATGAAGAGAGATATGACTGAGCTCTCAGATTATGTGTCCCACACAGGTATATCCCTAGCGCTAAGCAGCATTCTACCTTCACCCAGGATGATGCCTCAATAAAAACAAAAAATTATTGACTTCAGCAGTTGGCTTAGCTACTGGTATCAGTCCAGGGGGATCCCGTATTTGTCAGCCTTGGATTAAATGATTGGCAGAACCCACTACTTTGCCAGGCATGGTCTTCATCTGTCACCTCTTGCCTTTTGGTTACTGGCCAAGATACTTACCTCTCCCATAGTGCCGTTTTAGGCAATGTCATAGGATCAAAATTCCCAATGTAAAAATATCCACCAAAGACAAGCTCAGGGTTATGCTGTTTAATGCTAGGAGTCTAAATAAAAAAACTACACTCAATGGAGGCACGTCTAACTTTGGAAGACGTCAATGTTTGTACAGTCCCAGAGACATAGTTTACGGCTGCAGAGAGTACTTTGGCCATGAAAGGCTATAATGCCTTCCACATCTTCAATCTGCAAACAGAATATGAAAAAAACTAAAGGAGGAGATGTATTCATCTTGTTAAAAGACAAATACACCTTAAGACTGGTTAGGCAGTATGACTTCCTAGAGCTACTCCAAGTCCAACTGACTGTAGAGAAGATTGCCCTCCACATCACTGTTAGTTACAGGTCCGGCAACATGCACCATGAAATCCACACTGCCTTCCTGGACCTACTTGAATCACTCATAATACAGCCAAACACCCTAGTCATTGGTGACTTTAACTATCCTTCCATTGGTTGGGATACATATATGAGGTCAAACATGCTCCCAAAAGGTTCCTGGACTTTGTAAACATGAATTCTCTGGAACAGTTAGCCTGCATACCCACAAGGGGCTCAAATTTCCTTGACTTAGTATTCACCAATATGGGGGATCAATGCACCATCCCATGTGTGAGACCCTCCGTGGTAAGGTCTGACCATAAATCAGTCATGTTCAACGTAACAATCATACCTGACTCCCCTCAGGATCCAAAAGGTTGAAAATTTCTCCAAAGAAAACTATAGCCTCTTAAGCAATGGCATAAATAGTTTCAAACTCCCTGCCACTACTGTCAGTAAAGACTCCTATATGGAGGTATACACAAATGCCCTGTATAAACATCTTTATAAATGTTCAAAGAAAACTGCAGACTTGTTGCACACTTTGTGTAACTTTGGTAAAATAAAAAGAAAACCACAAGTGTTAATGGAGCACTATATCACACAAAATGAACTTTAATCCACTGGTTTAGCGCTTTCAGCCCAAGAATTAGGCCTTCTGATGAAGGCCTAATTCTTGGGCTGAAAGCGCTAAACCAGTGAATTAAAGTTCATTTTGTGTGATATAGTGCTCCATTATCACTTGTGGTTTTCTTTTTATTTTCTGTTTATCTTTACAAATGTATAGACTTAGCTGTGCCAGAATGGATCAAAACCTGCTCATGAAAAAACAAACCACCCTGGTGGACATCTAGCATAAATAGATTATACAAGAAAAATAAACTGATGTCCAGGGATAAGAGGGAATGGTCTCAGCAGAAGAACATCCTCCATAGTTTGAACAAGCAAATTAAATATATTGTAAAGTCCTCTAAAGCTAATTAGTAAACTAAATGAGCAATGGTGAAAATCTTATGCCTCTGTTTTTACCAATCATACCCCAAAACATACCTGTCACCAGTTCTCTACCTATTATCTCCAAAGACAAGGTCATAACTGCACACGCCAAGGCCAAAAACACAGCCTCTATGGGACCAGATAACATCCCAGGCTGCTTACTAAATGGTCTAAAGCAAGAGTTAGCAGAACCACTGGGTACTTTCTTCAACAACAGTCTAAGTACTGGTTTTATCCCAGCAAAGTGGAAAACAGCAACTGTAATCCTCTTGCACAAAGGGGGTCCCTCAACCGACCCAGGAACTATAGACACATAAGCCTGACAAACCTTCTCTGTAAGGCCATGGAGAGAATCATCTTGGATCTTATCAACAAGGACATTGGTGACCTTCAAACTCTTGACCTGACCCAGTCTAGCTTTTTTAAAGGCAGATCATGCCTTTTAAACCTGGTGAAATTCTTTGAGAGTGTTACCAAAGCCCTGGATGAAAGCAAATCAGTACTTACTGCCTATCTTGTGTTGGCCAAGGTCTTTGACACAATCTCCAACTCAGGCACCATTGAGAAATTCATCCAGCTGGGGATTAACCGATACTGAATGGAGAGATGAAAAGTCAGCAAGCAAAGGAGAGCAGTACTGCTGAAACTGAATTCATCCTCAAGTCTTGGTGAGTACCTTCATGAGGTGGACCCTGTTTTCATAAAATCTCACCAATGCGACACTGATATATAGACTGTATTTATATAACATATATCATAGACAGAAGTAGATCAAAAACTAAAAAAAGATAGCTGGGTGCACAAGACCCAGGATAAAAAAGTGTCCAGTCCTGGTAGGCACACTGGTGTCAGGAATGGAAAATATGACAGTGTAGAGTCCTCAAAATATGGAAACATTACTACAATGGGGCCAGGCCAGGTCCAGGGGGAGGGTGTCCCCCTGTTGTAAAAGGAAGTAGCAGTCCACAAAAATCACAAAAACTGATAGGCCAAAGAAGAGCCATGCAGATGAAAAAGTGGACTGTTGAGGATAAGAAATAAATTATGTGTTGTTACTATTGTGCAAAAAGCACAAAATTTCCAGACAATTGCAGAAGGAGTCATTACTGAGCACATTGCGGGTGCTGTGAAGAGCACTTTTGGCTGACATCAAAGACTGAAACAATACTAATTTCATGAACTTTATATCATACTTTGACTTAGGAATGGGGTCCATTTCCATAATGGTATTAGAAACCGAAAAGACTTGGAGAAATTAAAAAAAATGTGGATTAACCCCTACATCATTAGATAGTAGCCAAATGACTCACCAACAGAAAACATGAAGTCGTAGTTGGGGATTCCACTTCTACCATCAGACCTGTTACCAGTGGTGTTCAACAAGGGTCTGTGTTGGATCCCCTACTGTTTGTATTCTATTTCTCAGAAATTCAGGCAAAAAACAGATAGCCAGTGGCTCACCAAGTTTGCTGATGTCCACAAACTGAGCACAATCACTGAATCCCAAAACAATGTCAACATACTACAAAATGGACTTACATACATAAATGATTGGTGCCAAAGTCACAGACTTAAACTTAATGCAAAAAATGCATTATTATCCATTTTGGCAAAGAGGTTATCTGTAAATTACACTATTAATAATACCCCCCAAGTTCCAACCCAATGCTAAAAGAGTACAATGCTCCCTTTTGCATGCACCTCACCAAACACCTTCAGCAGCTGGAGAGACCTCAGAGATTTCTCACCAAGAAAACACAGAGACTTCAACACATGACCTACATGGACAGACTGAAGGCCCTGTAACTTTACTTTGTATAGTATAGACTGCTGAGGTGACTTGTGCCTAGCCTACAGAGCAGTCTCGAACCTTGCCTTAATGGAAATGCTGCACCTCTGCAAATCAAATGGGACAAGACTCACTCACTTTAGAGACCTAAACCTAGTTTGCTACATCAACAGGACATACTGGAGAGACAGATATGCCTCTCAGAGATTGCCAAGCCTGTGGAACAAATTCCAAATTCACGTGAAACTGAGCTCCTCAATGACCCTATTTGTGTAACTTAAGCAACCAGTGGTGATCATGGATTCACAAATATGGACTACATATCTTGGTCTATAATGATCCTGTGTGTCTGTGTGTGTCTGCGTGTGTGCGTGTGTGTGTTAATCTATTTGCCTTTGTTTCTGCAGCTATGGTAGCAAATTAGATTTCAAATACACTTTCGTGTGTACTGGAAAATCTAGACCTTTTTCTTCTGCAACAACTGGAATGTGTTAAAACATCCAGATAAAATACATTTACCCATTTTAACTGACCAATGTAAATATTAATTCATGCTTTTGATTTTCATCAGCAACTAATCAGCTGTTAACTATGGCAAATTATATCACTAAAAAATGTTCAAAAAACAAAAAAGGCATGGCGATGAAAACCAAAGAAACAAATTTAATGTACCAGAACTATAAAGCGCTTTCTTCTTTGCAGTCTCCAAAGACTTTATCAGAACGCAGATGTAATGACATCACTTTCCTTTATAACTTCCAGGTCACTCCTTTCCTTTCATTTAAAGAGACTTAATACATAAAAGGATCTTAAACTTAAAACAGATACAATGGAAACCATTTCATTTAATCCAAGTGGACTATAACCATACAGTCTAAGCTGCCAACACAATTCTTTCACATATAGTAGCTCATTGTGTGTACCACCTCTCAGTTTGTATCTTTTCTATACCAAAACCAAAAATGTATTATCTTGCTTGTCTTTTATGTGCCTAAATAATGAATTTGTGCCATACCTCTTTTTACTGTCATATAATGTTCATATATGCTATCCTAAAAATGCCTTTCAGTTTTTCTAACTTAAAAGACAGGGCACATATAACTATGCTATTTTATTTCACAATTAATGTAACCCTTAGATTTCACAAAACCATAAAAGGAAATATCTGCTCAAATTGCTTGTTGAATATAAGGGCACTGTCTGCACCTATGACATTTATACATCCCCTCCCATTTGGTAGATACTACAACAATGTTAAAATATGCATCTAGAAAATTCTTAAATTTGTTTCCTTTTTTATAAACTACTTTGGGGTGTTTTCCCAAAATTGCACACATTTCATTGCTTGATATAAATATGCACCATTTTTAAAGTATCCATAATACAGTAAGCATCAGCATTAAAGCTTGAAATAAATGAACACAGATAAGTCATACCCTTCTAATGTCTATCACTGGGCCAGCATTAACAATATGTCCACTGCCAATGAGGAAATATATGAACCATCACATCTTTTGGTAATAACTTCTACAAAAGCTGGTTCTAGAATTTTTTGGAGTAGCTTTTATTTACTAAGATTTTTTCCAGTGTTTCCACCTATATATCAAATAATAAATCATCAGAAACAATTTGTGCCAAATGAACTAGTTGGCCTTTCATCAAAGATTTTTTTTTCTGGTGTGTAGGGTAACAACTACTGTAATGTTTCAATTCATTTGAATAGGTAGGTTTTTTGTATAAACTTGAAATGTATTTTTTGTTGTTACAGTACTTCATAATTTGAATTATAGGTGATTACTAGGCTAGCTGCCCCTGTAGGCCATTTTAAGCCTAGCCAATTTCCCTTTCAGAGGTGAGAATCAATCCCTGTACATTGTGTCTGTGAGCTGAACACCTTAACCATTATGGCAACCCCAATCCCTTTAGGTTTATACCTAATTCAGTAAGCTTGTCTACAATGTCTGAGTGGGAAATTGTGTTGAATGCTTTGGCCAGGTTGAGCTAGGCACCATTTTGCTCTCACCCATTGATTTGGTGACCTTCAGAAAGAAGAACATCGGGTTGAGTAGGCATGACCTTCTCTTAACAAAACCAGTCCTTGTTGGATACAGTGTTTGAACATTTGTTATGTCATCCTTTACTGTGTCCATGATAATTCTTTCCATGGTTTTATATATGAGACTAGTCAGGCTTATGGGTCATTAGTTTCCTTGGTCTATGGATAGCCTGCCCTTGTGTAGTGGGATAACAGTTACAATTCTCCATTTGCTTGGCATGAAGCCTGTTTGGAGATTATGGATGGAAAGTGCTTCTAGAAGTCCCAAAAGGTCATGTTTCATGCTATTAAGGAGGCATTCTGGGATATTATCAGACGTCTTTGATGCAGCATTTTTTTTTGTTTGGAGAGTTTGCTGATGATAGTTGGGGAGCTATAATTAGGGGTATTTGTAGAGAGGTGTCTGGGGAGAAAGTGGGTAAAACTGGCACTAAATTTATCAGTCAGTAGGTTTGCTATGTCCTCAGGCTCAATATAGGTGGCTCCATTTACAATTAGTTCAGACTATTATTGTGTATTGCCTTTGGGGTTTTAGATATACCTCAGGATTGTCCAGTAGTTATCTGCAGCCTGGGAGGCTACTTTTACCTCAGATCTGGCTTTGATTGACTTAATTAGGCCTCTGAGTTGTTTATATTTAGTTTACTGGGAGAGTTCTTACCTTGCTGGGCATTGTACTTCCTATTTTTGGCAGGACTTTCTTTTTACTATATAATAATCTATTGATATGAATCTGCTAGGGTGGGTTGCTTATGGAGTTTATCATGAATTTATTTCGGGTAGGTATTCCAACATCTATACAGCTATGTACATTGCTGTAGAGGGCTCTTGTAAATGTCCCAGTGCAGGCAGAGGTGTTCTCTTGGTTTGGTGGGGCTTGAAATTTTGCCAGGGTATCATTTAGAATAAGGAAGTTTGCCTTGGAATAATTTCTAAAAGCTCCATGGTTACCTGGTGTCCCAGTTTTTATTTTTATTTTAGAGGAGACAATGGTCTGACCTGACTAGTGAGGACAATACACTCGGGGGGGGGGGTCCATATCTTAGTGAAGACTAGGTCTAGGAAGTTAGCACCCCTAATGGGTGTATTGTCTAGCTGGTCCAAGGTATTTGTGTTTACAAAGTTCAAGAATCTCCATGTCTGCATGTTAGGGATTGTGTAAGATTCCCAATTTATAATGGGATAATTAAAGTCACCCATGAATATGGTGTTGGGTTGGATAGGGAGTGTCTCTAGTATGCTTAAGTATGTGTTATGTGTTTCCTGAGTCCTAGATGGGCACCTATACCATGCAAAAATGTGGTATGCACCTTTACTTATGGTGATTTGGATGTGGAGAAACCCAAGCATGCCGTACTGTTTGAGCAGCCTTGTTTGTTTTTTTGTATAACTTGAGATACCTGCACCTTTTTCTCCCTTCCAGTGCAGTGTGGAAGGCATCATGCCACTGTACTGTCGGGGTGCTCTCTGCAGCTTTAAACAATGTCTCAATAGCTACATAGACATCTATGTTCTCCTGGGTGAGGAAAGCATTCAGGAAGTGGACTTTCTTGTTTAGACTCCTGGCATTGAGTAGTAATGACTTTAGATTTTCTTGGGAAAGGGACAGTATTTTTTGTGATACATATCTCTCTCTCTCCAGTATGTCCTGTTTATGTTGCAAAACAGATTGAGATCCCTTGATTGGGTGCTTACACTACCATTGGACTTGCGAATGGGTCATAGGTCTGCCAGGATAGGGTTTGTTGCAGCTGTGTATGTGAGGCAGAGGTTAACTGTTAGTAGTCTGTATGATACCAAGAAAAGGGACAAGGCGTTGAAATGGTCTGCATAGTTTTTGATTTTGGACCTTGCTTTTTTTTTCTTCTTTTTTTTATTGAGAAAGCATTGTGGTATTTCCAGTTTTGCCAATTGTTTCAACGGGCACATACCAAAAGGGATATTAAATTAAATGATCTGCCTAATGAGAGCTGAGTACAGTGGAATGATTACATCCCTGGAACTGGACGTCATAGTTTTATATATAAGCTGTACAGTACAATGAAAAAATATATCCTTACAGTAGTGGATATGTGGTACTCAAAGGACAATTTGTAGTCAATTTAGGTTGTCAATGTGAGAGTTCTAAGGTTGATCTTGCTTGCTGAAGAATACTATTGTACATTTCTTGGCATTTAGCTTTAGTCCATGGTTTTGCCACCAACTATTTATTTGGAAAAGGCCCTTTTGGAGGATTTTGGTGCCCTCCAGGGAGTTTATGGAGGCATCAAGTTAACAATTATGTGCAATCTTAGTCAACCAATAACACTTAAATGCCAAAGAGGAGTGGACTAAGGACTGAACCCTGGGGTATACAGTACAGATAGGTCTTTTGTAGGAGGTAGAAATAACCACTATAATTTCCGGGGTTCTATTTGTGAGCCAGTTTGCTATCCAACAACTTACATAAGGACAAGCCTTTTGGATTTCTAATACCATGATGAGAATGGGCCCCATTCTTAAGTCAAAGTATGATTAAAGTTCATAAAATTAGAATTGTTTCAATCTTTGATGTTAGCCAGAAGTGTTCTTCACAACATCCACAATGTGCCCAGTAATGAAGCCTGCAATTTGTATGGAGTTATAAGTATCGGTAAAATATCTAAGTACAATTGTAAATTCTTTTTCATAAGACCCATTGCTCCTACTACTATTGGAACTGTCTGGGTATCTGTCTTTCACATTGCCCTCATTTCTGTCTGCAAATCCTGGTATTTTATGACTTTGTGTCTCACTGTATGCATGCCACTGTAGTCACTGGGTGTAGCAATTTCAATGATCAATGCTGCATATGCCTTCTTTTCACGGACTACTATATCTGCTTTTCTTGCATCTATTTTTTGAACTGCTGATAATGGGTGATCCCATATGATAATAAACTTCATCATTTCTATAATGCTTTGTGGATCATATTTCCAGTGTTTTTCATCTACCTCAATATTATAATGTTTGACAAGCCCCAATTCAACAGTTTTGCTACATTATTATGCCTTTCAGTATACAGTCCTTCTGCCATTAGTTGATAGGTTCATAGGTGTGTACTAGGCTAATGGCCCTGGGGCCATTACAAGCCTAGCCATAGGATTAACCTGACATTGTGCCACCCAACCTTAGTTTCCAGTGCCTCTGTCGAGTAGAGCAATTGGAGTTATCCCCGGGGTGAATTTTCTATTTTCCATCCACTCATTGAGATTTCTCTTGAAGAGGGTCAGCAAGGTGCTCTGCTTGACATGTATGGGAAGTCTGTTCCATAGCATGGGCAGACTCTGGGTTATGAACCTGTCCCTCCATTATATTCTGTTCATTGTGATAATGAGGTTGAGGTCTCTGGAGCATGTGGTATGGAGGGATTGGGATTTCTTTAGATGTAGCTGGGTCAGAAATGGCTTTGTAAGTCAAGCAGAGATCGCCTCTAAGTAGGCGATATGAGACAGAGAATAGTTGTAGCTTTTTGAGTCTGTCCATATAGGAAAAGTGTTTAAGGCCTAGGATCCTCTTTGTGATTCACTTTTGCAGCATCTCCAGTTGTTGCAGGTGTCTAGTGAGGTACATGCAAAATGGGGCATTGTACTCTATGATTGGCCTAATGAGGGAAGAGTAGAGGGAGACAATGACCTCTTTCTTCCTGGATGCAAAACCCTTAGTAATAAGATATTCCACATAGAAGGACTTTCTGACCACAGTGGCAATGTGGTGGTCAAAAGAGAGGCTGCTGTCAATCTGTGCTCCCAGATCTCTTATAACACCTTCTGTGTTCAGTGGACTATCATCGATGTGGTAATTCATGGGAACCAGGTTTTTCCCAAAGGGGATGACAACACATTTTTTGGCATTGAGCTTAAGGCCATGGTTCTGACACTAGTCGTTGGTCTCAGTGAGGCCATTCTGTAGGATGTCAACATTAATAATAGCTCCCAACTTGCAATCATCTGTGTACTTTGTCAGCCGGAGTCCTTCATGTTGGCCTGGACTTCAGAGAAGTAGATACTAAACAGGAGAGGACCCGGGACCGAACCCTGTGGGACTCCACTCATGACTAGTTGGCAGTCTGACGTGAAGTCAGCTACTTTCACACTGTGGGTTCTATCTGTGAGCCAGTTTGCAACCCACCTAGTGGTATAGGGGTTGATGCCTAGCTTAGTGAGTTTTTCTATGATTCCTGAGTGGAGAAAGTTATCAAAAGCCTTGGCCAGATCATGGTAGGCTGTATGAACCACCTTGCCTTCATCCACAGCTCTGGCAACTGACTCAAAGAAGTTGACCAAGTTGAGCAAGCATGATCTACCTTTCACAAAACCAAACTGTAGGGGATCCAGAGTTTGGAGATTCCCTATATCCTTGTTTATTAGGTCCATGATGATGCGTTCCATAGCTTTGCATATCAGACTCGTCAGGCTAATGGTATGATAGTTCCCAGGGTCTGTAGCCACCCCTCCTTTGTGGATTGGGATGACTGTAGCAGTGTGCCATTTAGTGGGGACAAAGCCTGAGATGAGGCTGTGATTGAACAAGGCACGCAGGTGAGGTGCCAGTTCACTCTGTAGTTCATGTAGAACACAGCCAGGGATATTGTCAGGTCCCATAGAACTTGTATTCTTGGCCTTTGTCAGTGATATTTTAACCTGTGCAGTATGCAATAATACTGGGTGTGTGGCAATCTACTGGTATTGTGATTGGTCCTTTGGGGGGGTAAAGTTGGCACTGAATCTGTCAGTCAGTATATTGGCAATATCTGTTGGCTTGGTATAGGAGGTACCGTTGTGCAGTAGCTCAGAGCAAATCTGGGTGTTGCCATGGAGATTCTTTACATAACTATAGAAGGCCTTGTGGTTGTCTTTACTATCTGCTGCAATTCTGTTTTCATAGCTAGCTTTAGAGGATTTGATGCGGGATCTCAACTTTTTGTTGAGGCTGATAAGGGAGTTTTTTCCAGTCTTGGGACTTCACCTTATTCCACATCAGTTTCCTCCTTCTGTTGTAGAGTTTGTATATGGCAAGTGACCACCAGATTGGCTTCCTTTTTTGGAGGATAGTGTCCTGGTTCTATTGGGTATGTTGAGATCCATGCATTTGTGTACATGTTTGTACAGTGCACTGGTGTATGATTCAGTGGTCATGCAACTATTCCCCATTTGCATGGGTGCCTTGAAGTTAGCCACGTCTGTTTTTAGGAGCCCAAAGTTAGCTTTGGAAAAGTTTTTCATGGTGGTTACCTTTGCGGGGGTGGGGGTGAGGTGGGAGGGATGATGATTGCCATGGTGATTAAACAAACTGATAACCAAACACAACTGTACCAAGGAAACAACTGGAGAACAACAAACAAAACCAAACTTTAATGGTAAAACTAATGGTACACAAGATGAAAGGTTTACCTAGGTTTCATTCTAAACTTAAGGATTTCATCAGAACAATGATACATGCCTGAACATTCCCTTAAATACCTCCACCCATTAACCAATTATTCAATATTAAACTAAAAAACTTAAAACAACATTACTAGTTCATTTAAAACTTTTAAATTACTACTACATACAACAATTAAACACACATAAAATACATTGTAAACTCTATAAAATTTTACTATAAAATTCTGTCAATTGAAATATATTCGTGTAATGACTTATACTATTTTCTACCTAAAGTATGTTTTAATTTTTGTATGGGAGCAATGCTAACACTATCATTTATGCCAGGAAAATTTTGGGTATCTAACCATAGTTGCCATTTTAGTTCACAGATATCTAAATGTACATCCAATGTCCTTCCCTGGATATTTTGATTGATCTGCTGAATTACACAGAACTTAAAACTGTGTTCTGAAAATTTTCCAATATGTCTAGCAAGGGCATTGGTGTCTAATGTCCAGTAAATGCTCATTCACTCGCTTCCCTAAAATGCCTGCAAGTTTTTCCTATATAAAACGCAGGGCATGCTTCACATTTAGCTAAATAACAACATTCTGGCTGTGGCAGATAAGTGTCCCTGAATAGGAATACGGCAATCATGAACCCTAATGTGTTGCCCTGTTTCCATAATATACTTACAAGTACTACATCTCCCACACTTAAAATTCCCTAATGTTCTACTAGTACTTGCAAGCTTACTACACTTCCTTGGTTCCATGGTGATTAGTTTGTGGTCAGATCTATCCAGGGAGGAGTTGACTACTGGTGTAGAGCAATAGTCGCCCATGTTAGTAATGGCCAGGTCAAGGATTAGGTTCATAGGTCGGTACTAGGCTATCGGCCCTAGGGCCTGTGCAAGCCTAGCCATAACAATTCCCTGGATATTTCTTCCCACAATATTTACTTCTCTGGACCCGTGTCTAGCAGGGCGACTGACATGATCCCCGGAGTGAATTTCCTTTCTTCCATCCAATCATCAAGGTTCCTTTTGAAGAGGGCCAATGAGGTGCTCTGCTTGACATGTATGGGCAGTCTATTCCAGAGTATGAGGAGTCTCTGGGTCAGGAACCTATCCCTCTAACATGTTTTGTTCATTGTGATGACAAGGTTTAGATCCCTGGAGCGTGTGGCTCTGAGGGATTGGGATTTCTTTATGTGGAGCATGTCCAACAGCTCAGGGTTTGACATGGCCTTGTATGTTAAGCAGAGATCACCTCTGAGTAGACGATATGCCACAGAGTATAGCTGGAGTTTTTTTTAGATGGTCAGCATATGGCTTCTGCTTTAGGCCTGTGATTCTTTTAGTGATGTATTTTTGTGGCCTTTCCAGCTGTTGCAGATGTCTTGTGAGATACATACCAAATGGAGCATTATACTCTATAATGGGTCTAATGAGGGATGAGTACAGTGGGACAATGACCTCCTTTTTTCTGGATGAAAAGCCCTTAGTGATGAGGTGTGCCACATAGAAGGATTTCCTGACTGTTGTGGTGATGTGGTTATCGAAAGTGAGACCACTGTCCACCTGTGTCCCTAAGTCTCTCATCACACTTTCGATGTTTAGTGTCTTGCCACCTATGTGGTAATTCATGGGTACATATTTTTTCCAAAGGGGATAACTATACATTTCTTGGCATTAAGCTTGAGCCCATGGCTCTGGCATCAGGCATCTGTTTCTGTAAGGCCCTTTTGTAGAATATCCACATCATTTGGGGATTCAATAATGGCTCCCAGTTTGCAGTCATCTGCGAACTTTGTTAGCCAGAGTCCCTTAGTGTTGGCCTGTACTTCAGAGAAGTAGATGCCAAACAAGAGTGGTCCCAGGACTGAACCCTGAGGTACTCCACTTGTCACTTGTCTGGAGCTGGATTTGGAGTCGGCTACTTTTACAGTCTGGGTTCTGTCAGTAAGCCAGTTGGCAACCCATCGAGTGATGTAGGGGTTTATGCCCAGCTCAGTAAGTTTATCTATGATTCCAGAGTGGAGGGTGGTGTCGATGGCCTTGGCGAGGTCCAGATAGGCTGTGTGGACTGCCTTACCCTCATCCACAGCTCTGGAGACTGATTCAAAGAAGTCAATCAGATTCAGGAGACAAGATCGGCCCTTCAGAAACCCAAACTGGGTGGGGTCCAGTGTTTGAAGGTTGCCAATGTCTTTGTTTATAAGTTCCATGATAATGCATTCCATGCCCTTGCAGATCAGACTTGTCAGACTGATGGGATGGTAATTCCCAGGATCCAAGGCAGATCCTCCCTTGTGGAGCGGGATAACTGTAGCTGTGTGCCATTCAGTGGGCATGAAACCTGAGGTGAGGCTATGATTAATCATGACACTTAGGTGAGGTGCCAGTTCATTTTGTAGTTCATGTAGTACACAGCCTAGGATGTCATCTGGTCCCATGGATGCTGTATTCTTAGCTTTGGAGAGTGCAGTTTCTACTTGTGTGGCCGTGATTATCGGAATTTGGCAATCTTTTGGTATTGAGATGGGCCCTTTAGGGGGTGAGAGGTGGGTGAAGTTGGCACTAAATCAATTTGCCAGGATATTGGCAATATCCTTGGGATCAGTATATTTAATGCCATTCTGTTGTAGCTCAGAGCAGATCTGAGCATTGCCATTTAGATTCTTGACATAACTATGTGGATGTCAAGGGTGATTTGCTTATGGTCAGACCTGATCAATGAGGGGGTGACCACTGGTGTGAAGCATCTATCTCCCATGTTGGTAATGACTAGGTCTAGGATATTGGAGCCCCTTGTGGGACAATGGATTATTTGATCCAGGGCATTGGAATTTATGAATTCCAAGAACCGTTGGGAAAAAGAGTTGGTATCCGAGTAATTTTCCCAACTAATGGCAGGGTAGTTGAAATCACCCAGTATTAGGGTGTTTGGTTGTATCTTAATATTTTCCAGTATGTTTAGAAAGGTGTATTGAGAATCTTGGGGCATGGTGGGGCATCTGTAGCAAGCTACAATTTGGATTGCAGTCTTACCTAGTGTTAGTTGCACCTTTAGAATTTCAGATGCATTGTGTTGGGCAGCTAGCCTGGAGGTGTGAATATCCTTGGTGAATATGGACACTCCTCCACCTTTAGTGTTTCGGTCTTGGTTTTGTGGCCGAAAAGTGTGGTAAGAATTGTAGCCTGGTATTTCAGGGTTGCTGTATGGAGCCTTGAACCAGGTCTCAGTTACTGCACAGATATCGATGTTCTCCATTTTTAGGAGTGTCTCGAGAGAGTGCATTTTGAAGTTTAGACTTCTAGCATTGAGTAGCATTACCTTCAGATTTTGCATGCTTGTATCTGTTATGGTGGTGGTTTTATCCTTTGAACCTTGCCTAAAAAAGGCACTATAGGGGTGGTAAGAGCTTTAGCCAGTAACCTGAATCCCAGGGGTGGCAGGTGTAGACCATCTCTGGCAAAGCATCGTGGTTTGTCGATCATGTCTTCCCAGGCAGACAAATACTGGATCCCCTTTGAATGACACCAGAAGCTTAGCTAATTGTTGAAGTCAATCATTTTGTCCTTATACTGTGGTATCATTCTGGGCGAAGGCAGGATGCTACTCAGGGCTAGGGTCATACCTGCCTGGGTCACATGATCCAATAGCTCTTCCATGTCTCGTTTCATGTATTCCAGGGAGGTCCGTCTCAAGCCATTCACTCCAGCATGGACAATGACAGAGTCGTACTGGTACTTGTTGTGGAGTGACTTGAGTGCATGCATTATGTGGTGGATCCTGGCACCCGACAGGCAGCTGACTGTAATTTTCTCCTTGTTCAGCCTTGTGAGTGGTACATCAGTGTGCCTGACTATAGAGTCACCTATGATTAAAGTGTTGTGTACATTGTCTTGCCTTAGGGGCTGTTGTTGGGTGGCACACTGGTGTTGTGATCTATCTGTCACTTTGGTTGTGACTGGTGTTTGTTTGCATTTCGGCTTCGGAGGTCCTTGTTGCTTGGGCAGGTTAATGTTAAGGGCCTCTGCATATGTGGGTTTAGTGTTGCTATGTGTGGGTGTTGATGGTGTGGATTTTGAAGGGCTACGAGTTGCTTGAGGTGTAATGCAGGAGTTAACCTTCTCCTCTTGACTGTCTAGCACAATCTTGGCCATAGAGAGCTTTGCTTCCAGTTTGGCTATGTAAGTGAATCTCTCGCAGGTTGTAGTGTTGGGTGATAGGAGGAGAGGATTGTCTGTGTACATGAGGCAGTTGCCGCATTGCCCCCATATGTCCAGATTCACCAGTTGGACAGGAGAAATTACTGGAAGCTGACCCTTGGACATGCCTGTTTAGGTGCTTTTTTGTAAAGTTTAAGAGCTGTTTTCCCTTACCTTTGCAAGGTACTTCGCAATTATAGGCTGTTTAGTGCCTATGATTAATTTCTCTTTATTGATAAGGAGAGCTGAGTGCTTGTATCAGTTTCAGGCTTCCTAGTGCTTTTCAGCAGGTTCTAGAACAAGTGCTAGTCACAAGGGTTCAGATTTTAGTGTTACTACTGAGAAACCAGCTAGTTCTAAGGGAAAATTTGAACAGCAGACTTTCTGGCACCTGGAATAGTTTAACTGTAGCCTCGCAGTGCTGCACGATGCGAAAAATGTGCAAACACACGTGTTTTTAAGCCAAAAAGTTGAAAGGGATAGAAATCAGCCCAAAAAGGCTAATGAAATTACAATTTCAGAGCTGGAAACCACTCCTCTCGCGTTAGATAGGCAGTACAATGCTCACCAGTCCCACTGGTAAGCAGTAGGACTTCCCTCTACCACAGCAAGGTCTGGATAGCTCTGAGCACAGAAAATAAAGTCCTGAGACAAGCAAAGCCTGGGATATGGACTGGCTAGAAAAGGTGGAAAACGAGCAAATAAGATAGTTTTTTTTTGTTGGAACATGCTAAACAATGCAATAATACAGTAAATAAACACAGAAAAGGCTAACACACTTGAGTGTGTAGTCCTAAACAGTAAATGCAATTAAAACTCTGCAAAATTAGCAATTTAAAACTTTTTAATGAAGCAAGGCAAGTGCACAACTGAAAAACGATTTAAGAGGCAGTAACACAGCAGAATAAGTAGCTAGTCTACATGTACAGAGAAGTCTATATATACAGAAAAGCAGCTAAAACACACAAACACTTCAGATGCAGTGCAACCTAGAGCACTTGAGTTGTAGCAATAGTAAGGCAATTACAGTTATAATAAATACTCTGCAATATACTCTATATTTCCAAAATATTTGAGAAGCACAGTCAGAACACAAGAAGATTCAGGCAAAATTTCTTTTTGAAAGGAAAAAAGGTGAAACAGAAGGCCTTATCAAATGTTCTCTCTGTATTAGGTAGAATGAGCTAATGACACTAGACTGGGAGGAGTGTCCCAGATCAGATTTACAGTAGGGGCAGGCAACTGCAAAGCCACCATGTATAACAGCAAGACACCAGCAGGGAGGAAGGGTGGGAACAATAATAAAGCTATTAGCCTACAGACAGTAAGCACTACAGAAAGCCACAAAATGAAAGTTTCTAAACAGATAAAGGAGCAATGAGACTCTACAGAATGCTTTTAACTGCAAACAAATCAGTTACCCATGCAGATTAGTTAATAGCAATGAAATACACTCAAAAACTATGCAACAGGCAATAAAAAGTGCTATATATAAATTGCTAGAAACAATAATCAGTATAAATAATCGAAAAAAAAAACAGGATACTTGTATATCTCAGCTAAGAGTTGTAGTCAACACCTCTTCTCCACTCTGCTCAGTGTGTATAGACAGAAACCCTCTCAAAGTTAGGGCTTAAATACCAGAAGATACAACCTTAGACACTTTTTTTTTTTTTTTTTTTTACAAAAACACAAAAGAACCAGCCCCCACTAGCCAGCAGCCAATTAACACAGTCTAGCCAAGGTAAAGAAAAGTTTCAGCTAATTCAAGATGGCCTGTTCATGTACTTTGAATAATCACTGTATAAACAAACAAGCCCAGAGCCAGCAATTCTGAACTAGGACAATACTAAAGCTATTAGCCTACAGGCAGTAAGCACTACAGAAAGCCATAAAATGAAAGTTTTTAAACAGATAAAGGAGCAATGAGACTCTACAGAATGCTTTTAACTGCAAACAATCAGTTACCCATGCATATTAGTTAACAGCAATGAAATACACTCAAAAACTATGCAGCATACAATAAAAAGTGCTTTATATAAATTGCTAGAAACAATAATCAGTATAAATAATCGAAAAAAAACAGGATACTTATATATCTCAGCTAAGAGTTGTAGTCAACACCTCTCCTCCACTCTGCTCAGTGTGTATGGGGGGCTACCTCTAGTGTGGGTAAGAACGAGCTGGTCCAGGGAATTGGAATTAATGAATTCCAGGAAACACTGGCAAGTGTATTGGTACATGACTAGTTTTCCCAGTTAATGGAGGGGTACTTGAAGTCGCCCAGTATGAGAGTGTTAGGTTGGACCCTAATATTCTTCAGGGTGTTTAGGAACATAGAGTGGGACATGGTTGGGGACCTATAGCAGGCTATGACCTGAATCACTGTCTTACCCAATGCTAGCTGCACCTGAAGTATCTCTAGTGTTTGTTGGGCTACCAGTCTGGAGGTGTGTACATCCTTTATGAATATGGAAACACCACTGCCTTTGGAGCTTAGGTCCAAGTTCTGGGGCCGAAAGGTGTGGAATGCGTTATAGCCTGGTAGTGCAGGGGTGCTTTCTGCTGCCTTGAACCAGGTCTCTATTACAGCACAAATGTCAATGTTCTCCATTTTAAGGAGTGCTTCGAGTGACTGCATTTTGAGATTTAGACTTCTAGCATTGAGCAGAATGACCCTTAGATTGCATTTGTTTGTAGCTGTTATGGTGGTAATTTGGTCTTTGGAACACTGCCTAAAAAAGGGACTATAGGAATGGCAAGAGACTTGGCCAGCATCCGCAAGCCCAGGGGTGACAGATGCAGGCCATCTCTGGCAAAGCATCGAGGTTTGTCATTCATGTCATCCCAGGCAGACAGATACTGGATCCCCTTAGAATGACACCAGAAACTTATCCAATTGTTGAAATCAATCATTTTCTGCTTGTACTGTGGTATCATTCTGGGTGATGGTAGGATGCTGCTCAGGGCTAGCGTCATACCCACCTGGGCTACATAATCTGAGAGCTCCTCCATGTCTCTTTTTATATAGTCCAGGGAGGTACATCTCAGGTCATTCACACCCACATGTACAATGACAGAGTCACATTTGTACCTGTTGTTGAGGGACCTGAGTGCATGCATTATGTGGCAGATCCTGGCACCTGACAGGCAGCTGACTGTTACTTTCTTTGTATTCAACTTAGTGAGTGGTACATCAGTGTGCCTCACTATTGAGACACCTATGACTAGTGTGTTGGGCATGCTGTTTTGCCTTAGGGGCTTTGGTTGAGTGGCACACAGTTTAGGAGCATTATGTGTCTTGTGATTAGTGTTGTGTTGTGGTGGTTGAGTGCATTTCTGTCTTGGAGGTCGCTGCTCTTTGGGTAGATTTTTATTGAGAGCCTCCATGAAGGTGGGTGTGTGGTTTGTGTTTTTATGTGAAGGCAGTGCTGGTGTGTGTTCTGGATGGCTATGTGTTCCATGTGGTATGGTACAAGTGTTGACCTCCTCCTCTTGACCAGCTATTCCGGTCTTGGCTGGCGAGTGCATGACTTCCAATTTGTATATATAAGTGCATCTCTTGCAAGTCTGAGTGTTGGGAGGTAAGAGGAGAGGGTTGCCAGTGTATATGAGGCAGTTACTACATTGCCTCAGGATGCCCAAGTTCACCAGGTTAATAGGAGAAAGCACAGGGAACTGACCTTTAGATATGCCTGGAGGGGTGGGAATTAATAATAAGTAATGGAGTTGTTTCCTTGTAGAATGTTTAGTGCTGGTAGCACTTTTGTGTGCTACAATAATTGCTACAAGAAGTCTGGTAAAGTGCTAGACTAATAAGCTAGTAAAAGTGCAGGAGAGGAGAGAACTAGCAGATCTAAGGTAAAAACTGAAGAGCAGACTTTGGCAAGTAGTCTATTACAACCAGCAAAAAATTGTGCAACTATTTCCAATTCTGTTTTACAAAACCTACATTTGTCTGTTTCTCCCATATATTCAGTGATTTTGTAAACCAACATGTACATAGTCCACTATCTTGTACCTCCAATATTAACCCTTTGCCTTTTGGTTTAAATTCACCTCTCCTTAACCATTCCTGTATTTGATCCTGGTCAACATGAGGTTGTTGCAAGAGTTTTCTATACTTGCAACTATATTTATGCATGTTCCCCATTTTTGCCTTTTCATCTAATCCTTTACCTTACATTCTTTCTTTCTTTTATTTTTTGGCACATTCAGTTGCTTCCTGATTTTTATCTACTTTATCTATTTTTATCTGGTGTGATTTCCATTCCTGATTGACACCGATATACTTCTGCTAAACTAAGCAGATAAGTCATCTTAGACTTATTCTCCACATGTTTTAAAACTTTCCCTACATTTGGGTCTTTTGACGTCAGCAGATATGTGTGCACTCCTACGATTGCTGATCTGTACATGTAATAACTTCTGAGGAGGCCCATACCTCCTTCAGAATGGGGAATATATATAATCTTGGTATACACTGTTTTTTATAAATCATTTGATAAGCATGAAGCATCCTTCTTGTTTTCCTGTCCAACTGATCCAATACCTTTTGGGGCCAGTCAGTCACTCCAAAACAGTAAATAAGGACAGGAGGAACAAATTGGTTTATAGCTTGGACTTTGTTCCTAGATGTCAGTGCTGTTTTTAGTATCAGTATTAGTCATCTAAAATATTCCTTACTAAGTTTTATTCAGATTTGTTCATGTTTTATTGTTGATCTTTCATCAATTTCCAAATATGTATACACTCCCTCTTGCTCAAGTTCTTTTATATCACATACCTGTCCCAAACTGATGTTTCCTTGGTGCTACAGCTTTCATGATTTAAAAGTTGCTTTTACACATTTATCAAGATGAAATGACATTCTTATATCAACTGAAAAAGTTTTGACTACTTGCAGTTGTGCTTTCAGTTTCTCATCTGATGAACTACACAATTTTAAATCATCCACAAAAAGAAGATGAGAAATCTTTACACTTTGTTGTTTTCTGGGAGCCAAATTGTAGCCATGACCTAATCTATTTAGTAGACAGCTTAATGCATTAAGGGCAAGACAAAAGAGCAGTGGTGACAAAGCGTCACCCTGAAATATTCCCCTTTAAATTTCTATCCCTGGAATAATAAATTGTCCTTTATCCTGGCTTAGCTGAAAAGTGGTTTGCTGCTGTTTCATGTTCATTGTAATGTAATCGATTAGTGTTGGGTGTATATTATACATTTTTAAACACAGTTTTATTCGTGAATGTGGGATACTGTCAAATGCTTTTTTGTAGTCTATCCATGCCATACTTAGATTCTTCCCCTTTTTATAATTCTCCATTATGACTTTATTTAATAACAAATGATCCTTTGTGCCATATGACTTTCTTTTGTTACCCTTTTGTTCTATTGCCATGACTGAGTTTTCTTCTGAATGACTATAAACACTGTCTGCATCAATTCCAGTATATAGTTTGCAAGTTGTCAGAAGGCAAGTTATTGGTCTATAATTTTTGGGATAGCTTGCAGGTGCACTCTTTGGTATGAGCATTATTTTTCCTGTTAACCAGGTTGGTGTCTGTTTGTGGTATGCATATAAATAGTTTTTACTCATGGCTAAATCTTCATGTAAAGATGTTAATAGTTTTAGCCAAAGGTTAGGTACTGCATCTGGACCTGGTGTTTTCCAGTTAGGAGCTTTTCTTAACTTTGTTTCAATCTCTCTGGCCATTACTTCATCCCATTTCAAATCCTCTACATTTGAACTTCTTATTCTTTCTTTTACTTCTTCTATCCATTTAGTATCATTGTTATCTTCTATAGAATCTTCATAGATATTTCTCCAAAATGTATCCATTTCTTTTTTTTGGTGGTGTTTCAATTCATTTTGCCTTGTTTCTCAGTTCTTTATAAAACCTTTTTGGGTCATCAATAAATTGCTTATTTTGTACTTTTCCTTTATATTTATCTGCATATCTTCTAGGTTTTTCTGCCTGTGCTGATATTTTTAGTTTATTTTTTTGAGATGGAGCACAATATATCCTGGCACATTTACCTTTCTGAGTATTTTTGTTGATCTGTTCCATCTTCTGTACTCTTCTAACAATGATACTCTTGTCTTAATTGCTTTATAGTGTTCTCTTTTTGATTCTTTCATAATAGCATTTGATTTTCCCCCTTCCTTTCCCTTACTGCCCTGTGTTTTGTGGTAAGACTTTATCTGCTATTAATTTAGCTGCCTAGTAATATATCCTATTTAATTCTGTTATATCACACAGATCTCTTTGAACAGTCCTAATTACTGTGTTCATTTGTTTCATCAGACTTTTAACTTTTGGAGTTTTATTGACTTCTCTTAGAACATTTTCTTCTCATCTGAGGACACATTCTTTGTTCTCCATTTCCTGTGGGCAGTCTAGAGAAAGTTCCAGAGCATCTTCCTTTGCCACATTCTTTTCATTTTCCTCCTGTATTATCCATTGCTCTTTCACAAAGGAACTAAGTGGCATATTACTCCACAACATTGACTGTGTCAGAGTTGCCACAGTTTCGTGTTCCTTCCCTTGCTGTGCAACTTAAACTGGACTTTTCTACTGGTTTTCCATGGAATGCTCCAAAGTATCTTCATATGGCAACTGATTAGATGTTTTCCACTCCACTGGTTTCTCCTCAATTTGGGGATCCATTGCTCTAGCCTGCTGTGATGTTATCAGAGTTAGATTTTCTACACAAAACCCTTCACCTCACAGGTAATCCTTAACATCAGTTTCTCTTTCTTAACTTCCCCATTGCTAATCCTCTTTTCTACTTTTCCTCTTTGTTTTCTTATTTTTTGTGTTATAAAATTTTCCATATCTGGATGCTTTGGCCTGTATTTCTCTTCAATCATCTTCGGTGCTGCTATTTTTGTATTGATTAATTTGCCTTTTCTTTCCCATAAATATTGGACCATATTAAATCTGTTTTTCTTTCCTATGTTCATATTTCTTCTTCAGATGTCTCCTGCTCCTCCTGTTTCTCCTTACTTGTGGGAATTGTTGTTCGATCATGCTGTGAAATAGCCTATGTCAGACTTTCTACACTAAATCCTTCACTTCACAGATATTCCATAACTTAAACTTCTATTTTTTAACTTCTGCTGTACTGATCTTCTGTTCTGCATTCCATCTTTGTGATCTTACTTTTTGTTTTGTGAAAATTTTCATATCTGGATGTCTTTTCCTGTATTTCTCTTTTGGTATTGATCAATTGGGCTTTTTCCTGTGCATAAATATTGCAGACAATCAGATCTCACTTTCTTTCCCATGTCCATATTTCTTTTTTGTACTTTTCAAAAATGTCTAGATTATATTCTTTATATTTTCACACTTCTTTAGTCACTTCTTTTACCAAACAGCACAAAGCTTCTTGGTGTATATAATGGTTTCCATAAATTTGTTGTATCAACAAACACAAATTTTTATTTGAAGCTTCTGACAGTTTTTCTTGTGGAAGTATTTTTCTTTCCTCTAATATCTCTCTTAATCATTTTGTAAATCTTGTGTCTGGAAATTCTGGGCTTCTTGCATAATTGTAACAATACATGATGTCTTTCTTATCCTTAGTAGTCTGCTCTATGTGGACTATTACATCCTTCTGCAACAGAGGAGCCATCCTCCCCCTGGGCCTTGCTTATCACCATTATAGGTATGTTTCCTTGTCTTGAGTATTCTACACTGTCATTTTTTTCCTAGTCCTGGCACCAGTACGCCTACCAGGATTTGACAGTTTTTTATCCTGGTTCTTGTGCACCAAGCTATCATTTTTATGCTATATAAAATGCAGTCTCTATATCAGTGTCATCTTGGTGAGAGTTTGTGAAAAACAGGGTCCACCTCATGAAGGTACTCACCAAGACTTGAGGATGAATTAAATTCCAGCAACACTAATCTCCTTAGCTTGCTGATTATCTCTCCATTTGGACCCTTATATTTCCCTGGGAGAGTTTATCTATGATGCCCAAACATGGGATGGTGTCCAGTGCTTTGCCAGATCTGGATATAGTTTTATAGTTTCATAGTTTAGTACTAGGCTATCTACCCTAGGGCATTTATAAGCCTAGCCATAGTGTATGTGGCTTCGCCACCCCATGTAATGGTACAAAAGTATACAGAATAGATTTAGTTCACTGTGCCTCTGTCTAGTAGTGACACAGAGATGACCCCCGGGGTAAACCTACGATCTCCCCATCCACTCGTCAAGATTTCTCTTGAAGAGAGTCAGTGAGGGGCTCTGCCTAACATGAAGTGGGATCCTGTTCCAGAGTGTGGGAAGCCTCTGAGTTATGAATCTGTCCCTCCAGCATGTCCTATTCATATTTGTGCTGAGGTTTAGATCTTTAGCTCTCGTGGTTCTAATGGATTTGGATTTTTTGAGATGGAGCATGTCCATCAATTCCTGATTGGACATGGCCTTGTACGTCAGGCAAAGATCACCTCTGAGTAGGCGGTATGCTACTGAATAGAGCTGGAGTTTCTTTAGTCTGGCAGTATATGACATATGTTGGAGACCCTTGATCCTCTTGGTGAGGTACTTTTGGGGTCTCTCCAGCTGCTGCAGGTGCCGGGTGAGGTACATACCAAATGGGGCATTGTACTCAATCATGGGCCTGATAAGGGAGGAGTATAGGGGTACAATGACCTCCTTTGATCTGGATGTGAATCCCTTCATGATAAGGTGGGCAAGGCAGAAGGTCTTTCTAACCACTTTGGCAATGTGGGTGTCGAATGAGAGGTCACTGTCAACTTGGGTCCCCAGGTCTCTGATTACTTTTCCGTACTCAATGGGTTACTGCCTATGTGATAATTTGTGGGCGCTTTGTTTTTCCCAAAGAGGATGACTATACATTTTTTGGCATTTAGTTTAAGGCCATGAATTCGGCACAAGTTGTCTGTCTCAGTAAGGCCTTTCTGTAGGATGCATGTGTCAGCTGGTATATTGACTATGGCGCCTAGTTTGTAGTCATCTGCGAACTTTGTCAGCCACAACCCTCCTGTGTTTGCTTTCACATCTGAGAAATAAATGCCGAACAAGAGGGGTCCCAGGACAGAGCCCTGTGGGACACCACTTGTGACTGGCTTTGAGTCTGACATAGCTCCAGCAATTTTGACTTTATGGGTTCTGTCCTTTAGCCAGTTTGCAACCCATCTTGTGACATATGGGTTTACATTTAAGCTGTTGAGCTTGTCTATGATGCCTGAGTGGGGTATTGTGTCAAAGGCTTTAGCCAAGTCTAGGTAGGCTGTATGGACTGCTTTGCCCTCATCAATGGCTCTAGTGACTGTTTCAAAAAAGTCAACCAGGTTCAAAAGGCAGGATCTGCCCTTTACAAAGCCAAACTGGGTAGGATCAAGTGTCTGTAGGTTCCCGATGTCTCTGTTTATGAGTTCCATAATGATTCTTTCCATAGCTTTGCAGACCAGGCTGGTTAAGCTTATGGGGCGGTAGTTTCCAGGGTCTGTAGAGGAGCCTCCTTTGTGGAGTGGGACCACTGTTGCTGTACGCCAGTGTTCAGGTACATATCCTGTAGTAAGGTTAAGGTTAAACAGCATTCTTATGTGCGGGTTTAGCTCCTCTTGGAGATTACATAGCACGCAACCCGGGATACCGTCAGGTCCCATTGATGCTGTGTTTTTAGCTTTGCTGAGAGCGGCTCTCACCTGGACTTCTGAGATGACAGGGAGGTTACATTCAGCTGGGATAAATATTTCTTCTTTTGGGGGTGAGGGAGGGGAGAAGTTTGCACTGAACCTGTCTGCCAGTATGTTGGCAATATCTATGGGTTCAGTGTATTTTTTGTCGTTATGAACTAACTCTGAGCATATCTGAGGGTTTCTGCCCAGGTTTCTAACATAGCTGAAGAAGGCCTTATGGTTATCTTTAGTGTCCTTAGCGATTTTTCTCTCAAAGTTGGCCTTGGATGTTTTATGAGTGAGCGTAGTTTTTGCTAGTGCTGGTCAGAGATGCCTTCCCTTTATGGGATTTTGCTCTGTCTTGCAGTAGCTTCCTTCTTTTGTTATACAGTTTGTTTATGGCTGGGGTCCACCAGACAGGACGTCTGCCCTTGGTGGAGAGGGTCTTGGTTTTATTTGGGATTGCATGATCCATGCATTCTTGGAGATGTCCGTAGAAAGCATTTGTGAAGGATTCAGCATTGTGGGATGTGGTTTCCTCTGGCCCAGGGGGCTTAAAGGATACCATCTCAGTCTTGAAAAGTGTAAAGTCGGCTTTTGAGACGTTTCTCACTGTAGTCTTTTGTGCTGGAGGTGGAGGTGGGATATGAATATCCAGGGTGATTAGTTTGTGGTCAGATCTCACTAGTGAGGGGTATACTTCCAGTGTGGAGCATTTTGTCCCCATATTTGTGATGATCAGGTCTAGTATATTTTCTCCCCTTGTGGGAGAGGTGACTAGCTGTTCCATTGCATTTGAGTTAATGAATTCCAGGAACCTTTGGGCTAGGGTGTTAGGGCTAGAATAATGCACCTAGTCTATGTTAGGGTAGTTGAAGTCTCCCAATATGATGGTATTTGGTGAGACATTCATATCCTCCAATGTCTTCAGGAAGGCTGAATGGGATTCCTGAGATTGGGAGGGTGGTCTGTAACATGCTACCAGTTGTATAGCAGTTTTGCCTATGGTTAGTTGCACCTGGATGGTCTCCGATGCTTCATGTGTTGCCACTAACCTGGAGGTGTGGGTGTCCTTGATGAATATGGACACTCCCCCTCCCTTTGTAGTTCGGCCCAAGTTCTGGGGCCGAAATGCATGATACGAGGTATAGCCTGGTAGAGCTGGGGTGCTCTCAGGAGCCTTGAACTAGGTTTCAGTTACTGCACAGACATCAATGCTCTCCATACTGAGGAGTGCTTCAAGAGCCTGCATCTTGAGATTTAGACTTCTGGCGTTGAGCAGCATTACCCTTAGTTTTTTCCCATTTTTGTTTTCTAAGGAGGTGGGTTTATCTTTTGAGCCTTGCCTAAAAAAGGCACTATGGGGGTGGCAAGAGCCTTAGCCAATATCCGGAAGCCCAGTGGTGACAGGTGCAAGCCGTCCCTTGTGAAGCAGCGTGGCTTGTCCAGCATGTCATCCCAAGCAGACAGACATTGGATCCCCCTAGAATGACACCAGTAATTGAGCCAATTATTAAAGCTGATCATCTTGTCCTTGTATTGTGGCATCATTCTTGGTGAGGGCAAGATGCTGCTCAGGGTCAGGGTCATACCAGCCTGGGCTACATAATCAGAGAGCTCCTCTATGTCTCTTTTCATGTAGTCCAAGGAGGTACATCTCAGGTCATTCACGCCGGCATGGACAATGACGGAGTCATATTTGTACTTGCTTTGGAGTGACCTGAGTGCAAGTGTTATCTAGTCTCCCACCAGGACACAAGTGCTCTTCAGCAATTACATTATGCTAGCCGAGCACACTCAAGCAAATCTGCAGTCTGCGGCTACCACTCCATCTATACAGTAGCACACTCAAGCAAATCTGCAGTCTGCGGCTACCACTCCATCAATACAGTGTAAGAAGGAATCAGTATTGCAAACTAAACAAGGATATACATTTTGAGCCTCAAGAGCAGGAGCACACTCAAGCAAATCTGCAGTCTGCGGCTACCACTCCATCTATACAGTGTAAGAAGGAATCAGTATTGCAAACTAAACAAGGATATACATTCTGAGCCTCAAGAGCAGGAGCACACTCAAGCAAATCTGCAGTCTGCGGCTACCACTCCATCTATACAGTGTAAGAAGGAATCAGTATTGCAAACTAAACAAGGATATACATTTTGAGCCTCAAGAGCAGGGTCAGTCCACCCAGGCATTCTACTTGTATGTTTTATGAGAGTGAAGCTATTACATTGGCAGTATTTCTTAGTAGTTCTCAGCTTGCTAATAAAACTGACTGTTGTAGCCTTGTGTCCTGATAGTACAGTAATCCTAACTGTCCAATAGACAGTATAGATTTAATTCACATCCCTGTGACTAAATTAAATTAACCATCAAGCAGCCCTCTCAGTTCTTTCTGCCTTAGTTTGTATCACTTGGAGGATCACCTGTTTATTTGCATCTCTATCATTGCTAATGTATCTCCCTACTCTAATCTGTGCATAAACTGGTTACTAATCAGCAAGTCAATGTAAAGACACACTCCCAACCTTAATAAACTTTGCTGTCTCTTCTCTCCTTCACTTTACAGGTAGTTTGAATTATTACTTACCCTCTCTGAGGCCTTCACTGATTTCCACTGATTGCCTCTCTGGTTTCTTTGCATTCCACCTGGTTTAGACCCTTGTGCTATCTCCTCCCCAATACAAAGTCTATATTAGAATCCTGCTGAGCATGGAGCCATCTTTAAATTTCTAGTCTCCCACCAGGACACAAGTGCTCTTCAGCAATTACATTCTGCTAGCCGGTAAGCCATTAGAACTCAGGAATTTGTTTTAAAAGTGTTCAGATTTGTAAATTAATACTTACTTTTTTCTCTTGTCTTGGTTGGCTCTGGCTCTGCCCTGCTCCGCTAACGCTGGCTCTCCGCTCCCTGCCCTGCCCCTATTCCCTCCCACCCCCACTACCTCTACATTTATAGTAATCATAGCCACACCCACAGCTCACCTTCACATCACCTCCACCAATCACAGCTCCTCAAGTCATATCACATTAAACCACACCAACTTGCTCCACACAAAATACTCCCAATCACTCTCATTCCCACTAGGCATTTTTTGCATCACCCATACGACTTCCCCATCCACATATATTGCAACCTTATAGTTCCTATTCAGACCCCCCACCTAGAAACAACATAAACTTTATAAGCATGACTATCACACAACTAAATCTAGTCTGTCTTCTCATAATTCTTTACAACACCACAAGTTATCACTCTAGCAATATCCCTAAACTTAGTAGCACAACACTGCATTATGCACTCTCATACACAGACACCACACATTATAATAATATCTGCCCACACTTATTCAAGAACTACATAACGGACCAATTCAGAACTAAACACATATGATCTCATTCCTACTCCAAAAAAACACAATACTTTCTCACACTCCTCACCAAACTCCAACATCTTTACAGCCATTTTAACTCCAGGCTCACCATAAGTGGGGATAGCCACCCCAACTCAGGCACAAATCCATCCTGTCCAATACAAACTGCTCCAACACAAATGTCAGAACATAACACCCCCACTTTCTTCATCCCTGGGCAAATCAACAACAGCAGCAAAACCAACCATCTTTTAATGCTAAATATTAATATTAGAAGTATCAAAAATAAAATACCTGAACTCCAGGCCACAATAGCACACTACTCCCCAGACATAGTTGCTTTAACAGAAACCTGGCTAAATAAAAATATAGCTAACTCTGAAGTTCTCCCTACCGGCTACAATATCATTAGACAAGACAGACCACTTAAAGGGGTGGAACTGCCTTACTCTACAAGTCCAACTTAACTGTCCATCAATTACCAAACTCCTACCCCTCCCCCAATAATTGGGACATACTTATCTCACAACTTCAACTTCACCCTAAAAAGGTCATCACCACAATTGTGATCTATATTCCACCTGGTAATACACCTGATAGCCTTGAAGACTTCTTATCCTGGTGTTCTTCCACATACTCACAAGAAACCCTTATTTTGGGGGACTTCAACCTAGATTGGTTCACCTGTATATCAGAACCACCAAGTAATCTAATAAATCTCCATGGCTACCAGCAGCTAGTCCAAATTCCAACTAGGTGTGATAAAAAATCTAAAAGGGAATCCATCCTTGACTGGGTCCTAACTAGCAACCCCACATTGCACCCTCACACAGGCAGTCTCCCAGACACCTTAAGTGACCACAACATAATATACTTTATACGTAGTAGAACAAGCATATGCAAAACCACTAACTATATACCCACTAGAAACACAAAAAAATTATCTCCTGAGGTCCTCAACACTTTACTGTGTAACTGTGACTGGACCCCCCCTAAAACCCTTCCCACTTGACCACGCTGTAGCATATTTCAACCAAATATTTCTACAACACCAAGCCACTGTCGCTCCATTGCGCAAAATCAAGGTTAGAACCTCTACAAACCCCTGGCTCAGTAAAGAAACTAAACAAATCCTCAAGTCCAGAGACACTGCCTGGCGTTACTATAAAAAAAAACAAAGAAACACAAAGCCTAACTAAGTACCAAGAACTGCGCAACCGTGCGAAAAAGTGCATTAGGATGGACAAAAAATCCTACTACACAACATTACAAACTAAATACCAACACAACCCGCAAAAATTTTGGAAAAATGTAAACCAGCTACTAAAATCCACCCAAAAGGCTACCCCCAAACCAACTACCCCTGACACTAAAGTTCCCATTTAAACACAATTCAACTCCCACTTTGTGAACTCAATTCTATCCTTAGTATCACAGGACAGTTCCTTCCTCACTATCCCCCCCAACACAAATAACACTAATACAAGCTTTACCCTCAAAACAGTTTCCACCACTTCAATCAAAAGCATGCTCTCCAAACTAAAAACCTCATCAACAGCAGCCAACCTACTCCCCAGCTATTTCTTGAAACTCACAGCAGATGCTATTGCTATCGCAGTCTCCACTCTCATAAACAGATCAATTGTTGAAAACTATGTGCCCAAACTCTGGAAAATATCCTATGTTACACCCATACATAAAGGTGGGACCTCCACTGAACTTAATAACTACAGACCCATTGCTTTACTCTCCCCCCTGGCCAAAATCCTAGAAAAATGCATCCATACCCAGATGCTAAACTATCTCCTAGACTGAAACATCCTGTCACCTTCTCAGCATGGTTTCAGACCTGCCCATAGTACCACTACAGCTCTCCTCTGCTTCACAGACACAGTAAACCATCTCAAAAATGAAGGCCTGCATGTGTCAACTCTTTTTTTGGATATGTCCAAAGCATTTCACACAGTCTCACACCAAATCCTGCTAAACAAACTAAACCAATATCATCTATCTAATTCCACTCTTACCTGGTTCCAAAGCTACTTAACTGACAGGTACCAAGCTGTGAAATGGGAAAATTCTCTCTCTCCTCAGCTGCCCATAACTATAGGAGTCCCACAGGGTTCTATCTTAGGACCACTACTATTCACAGTCTTCACAAATGACCTCCACACCTCCACACAGCATGCATCTATAATTCAGTATGCAGATGACACTACCTTAATCTGTGCTGCACAAAACATTCCCACCCTCCTGCAAACAACTCAATTAGCATTCTCCGACGTTGAAACTACCGTACCAAAGCCCAACTTATCCTCAATCCAAAGAAAACTCAGCTTATGATCATAACCAGTTCTAACAAAAACACTAACAGTCAATTCACTATCTACTCCACAAATGCTACTCCAATTGCTCCAGTGGGACAGGCTAAGCTATTGGGAATAACCATAGACTCCCACCTAAAATTTGATAGTCATCTGAACTTAACTATTAAAAAAGTACATGCCAAACTGGGGTCACTCTACCGTATCAGACCATTTCTTACCAACAACACAAGATCAGCCATTGCTCGCTCCCAACTTCTAGCCACCCTACTCTATGCATCTCCCATTTTGACTAATCTCAACAAAACTGAACTAAGCAAAATGGAAGCTTGCTATAACAGAATTGCCCGCTTTGCTGCAAATTGCTCATATAGAACTCATCACTGTACTGCTTTGAGACAGCTCCACTGGCTTGAACTGCCCAACCACCTAACCTACAATCAGCTCTGCCTCTGTCATTCTATCTATTACCTCCCCAATAAGTGTCCTGCCCTCAAAAACCTAATACAACATCACTCAGCCAAAAGGCCTCTTAGATCATCAAGCAAACTACTACTAGAAGTCACCAACAGCTACAATAGCTTTGGAGATGCACTATATAGTAGTTCGGTGGCTAAAAATGGAACTCTGTCCCTACTAGCATTCAAAACACATCATCCAAAGCCTCCTTTAAAGACCTCATCAGGCAACATCTCAAGCAAAGTTGGCAGTGCCATGATTGCTCCCCAGGCTAGTGAAAGCGGATAACATATACATACTAAATCTAGAGCAATTGATGATAGTTTTTCAATCTTACTCACAAACACTGGCTAATCTACAATGTATGTACTGTACCTGTGTACTATGTATGTATTCTACCTATGTTCCAAAGTTCAGCCGTACACCACAAATCTATTACTTACCTTTATTTTTAAAATTAATATTTTTTTGATTGTTCTCTCCACTGTAACTGTTTGCGCCACATACCACTGTAAAAACATGTCTCTTGTAATTTGTGTGTATACTGATCATGTCTAAATAACTAAATGTGTCTGTAATTTTTCTTTGTGGAGCTTTTCTTCCCGGGCCTCTGCTGAAAAAGGGCCTTTTCGGCTCAGTCAGACACCCCCGGTTAACAAATGTAAAATAAATAAATAAAAATGTGGTGGATCCTAGCTCCCAACAGGCAGCTCACCATTACCCCCTCCTTGTTCAGCCTGGTAAGCGGAACGTCAGTGTGTCTGACTATAGAGTCACCAATTACTAGTGTATCGGGCATGGTGTTTGGCCTTAAGGGCTGTGATTGTTTGACACACTGCTTTATTGAAGTATGTGCTTCATGTGTTATGTTTTGAGGTGGTGGATTTTTGGGTGTCTGCTTTCGGAGCCCCTGTTGTTTTGGTAAGTTTTTTATTAGAGCCTCTGAGTATGTCTTTGTGTTATTATGTGTTTGGTTTGCAATTATGGTAGGTCTATGTGGGACTGGGTTTGCTGTGTGTGTGGTTACCTTCTCCTCTTGTCTGGTCTTGCCAGTCCTGAGTTGAGAGAGTTCAGCCTCCAGTTTGGCTATATAGTTGCATCTCTCACATGTATTTGTGTTTGTTGGGAGGATGAGAGGGTTGTCTGTGTACAGGAGACAATTGTAGCATTGTCTCAAGATTCCCAGATTAACCAGCTGAACCGGAGAGGATGCCAGTGATCCACCACTCGACATGTTAGAATAGTATAAGGGAGTGCTGTGCCTTTAAGGGAAGTGGGTATTCACAGGGGTGGTAGGTGGATGTAGTGCTTACTTTAGTTTGAGAGTGCTTACTTAGAAGAGAGGTTTTGAGAACAAGTGCTAGGCTTATAATGTAGCGAGTAGACTGATAATTCTAAGAGTAGAGCTTACTTAAGGGAAAATTTGAAGAGCAGACTTGGCGGAGCCAGAAAAAGTTTAACCTTGTTTAACCGGCGCTGTGCTATGTGCACAATCCACGCCGCAAAACGCCGGATAGCAGCAGTTTAAACAGGAACTTCAAAAGAGCTGGAAATGGTCCAAAACAACCAATTACTACAAGCTCTTGTGCTGAGGTCACTCCTTCAGGGACAGATAGGCTGCTCAAGGCTCCCCACTCCCACTGGTAAGCAAAGAAACTTCCTTCTATCCAAGTAAGGCAATGGACAACACAGGAACTACACCACAGTCCAGAATACAGCAAAGCCTGTATACTGGTCTAAACTAGTCGAGGAGAGGTGGGAAAACAAGGATTTTTTTTTTTGTTGTTTTTGTGATAGAAAGTACACAGAAATGCAGGAAACAGTAATAAATCAGTTACACAGGCTAGCGCACTTTAGTGGGCAGCCTCAACAGTGAAATTTAACAAACAAACAAACAAACAAACTTTCAACCAATTTTCGACCAAATGTAACTTTAAGTGCAGATAATATATAATGCAACAAACAGCTAAAAAACAGTTTAAGCTTGTTCAAAGTAAGCAAGAGAAGGTATTCTAGGTAAAAAACAGCAAAAAATACTTAAATCAGGAAAGTAGTCGCTTTTCTCAGTTCTCTGTTGCTAGGACCACTCTGCAGGACCACGAGGAGCTGTTTCTGAGTAGTATAGCCAGAAAAAACGTTCAGAAGCGGATTTTAAACAGGGAACTTCAAAAGAGCTGGAAATGGTCCAAAACAACCAATTACTACAAGCTCTTGTGCTGACGTCACTCCTTCAGGGACAGATAGGCTGCTCAAGGCTCCCCACTCCCACTGGTGAGCAAAGAAACTTCCTTCTATGCAAGTAATGCAATGGACAACACAGGAACTACACCACAGTCCAGAATACAGCAAAGCCTGTATACTGGTCTAAACTAGTCGAGCAGAGGCGGGAAAACAAGGATATTTTTTTTTGTTTTTTGTTTTTGTGATAGAAAGTACACAGAAATGCAGGAAACAGTAATAAATCAGTTACACAGGCTAGCACACTTTAGTGGGCAGCCTCAACAGTTAAATTTAACAAACAAACAAACAAACAAACTTTTGACCAATTTTCGACCAAATGTAACTTTAAGTGCAGATAATATATATTGCAACAAACAGCTAAAAAGACAGTTTAAGCTTGTTCAAAGTAAGCAAGAGAAGGTATTTTAGGTAGAAAACAGCAAAAAATACTTAAATCAGGAAAGTAGTCGCTTTTCTCAGTTCTCTGCTGCTAGGACCACTCTGCAGGATCACGAGGAGCTGTTTCTGAGTAGTATAGCCAGAAAAAATGCTCAGAAGCGGATTTTAAACAGGGAACTTCAAAAGAGCTGGAAATGGTCCAAAACAACCAATTACTACAAGCTCTTGTGCTGACGTCACTCCTTCAGGGACAGATAGGCTGCTCAAGGCTCCCCACTCCCACTGGTGAGCAAAGAAACTTCCTTCTATCCAAGTAAGGCAATGGACAACACAGGAACTACACCATAGTCCATTTTACAGCAAAGCCTGTATACTGGTCTAAACTAGTCGAGGAGAGGTGGGAAAACAAGGATATTTTTTTTTTTGTTTTTTGTTTTTGTGATAGAAAGTACACAGAAATGCAGGAAACAGTAATAAATCAGTTACACAGGCTAGCACACTTTAGTGGGCAGCCTCAACAGTGAAATTTAACAAACAAACAAACTTTCGACCAATTTTTGACCAAATGTAACTTTAAGTGCAGATAATATATAATGCAACAAACAGCTAAAAAAACAGTTTAAGCTTGTTCAAAGTAAGCAAGAGAAGGTATTTTAGGTAAAAAACAGCAAAAAATACTTAAATCAGGAAAGTAGTCGCTTTTCTCAGTTCTCTGTTGCTAGGACCACTCTGCAGGACCACGAGGAGCTGTTTCTGAGTAGTATAGCCAGATGCAGTGTGTACTCATTTGTCCTTATCATTGTTTCAATATCCTTCTTGAAGAAATCAGCCAAGTTAAGAAGAAAGGATCCCATCTTAATAAATCCAAACTTGTTGTGTCAAAAGTCTGTAGGTTGCTGTGTTCTTATTTATTAATTCCATAACGATGCTTTCCATAGTATTGCAGATGATGCAGATCAAACTTATGGATCTTTAATTATCCAGGTCAGTTGATGACCCACCTTTGTGAAAAGGAATGATTGTTGCTGTTTTCCATTCATTCAGCATGAATCCTGTTGGGAGGCTGATACTAAATAGCCTTTGTAGGGGTCTGACAAGACCTATTTCAAGCTGATCTGCAGGCAACCTGATATGTTATCCAGCTTTATGGAACTAATGATTTTGACCTTGGATAGTGCCTTGAGGACTTGTTCTTGAGAGATTTGAGGTGGAGGTGTAGATGTGGGTATGTAATCTGGGAATATAAGAGGGGAGATGTGGCAGAAGTTTTAGATAAATTTGTCTTCTAATAGATTGGCTACACTTTCTAGTCCAAGTATACAATATCATTTACTATTAGCATCATCTACTGTTGTTAAGCTTTGTAATATAGTTAAAGAAGGCTTTGTGCTTATCCTTTACCTATGTAGCTATTTTTAATTCATATATGGCTTTGGCTGATTTGACCAAGATCTGGTGTTCCTGGAAAATTTAGCAAGAGCATTTTTAGCATCTTGGGAGCTAAATTAATTTTTGTTTACACTGAGATTTTACTTTTATTTTAGATCCTTTTTATATTTGAGCTCCACCACAGACGTTTAGTCTTAAATTTGGCACTGTATTTACTACAGAGGAGGGAAGATGCATTTATGCATTTGTTTACTTGTGCATAGATTTTGGCAGTAAATGATTCTGCATAAGCAGTGAGGTCATCAAGTTGGAAGGAGATTTTGGATTTATTCAAGTCATTACTAAATTTTAGCAGATTAGTCCTCACATAATCTCCGAATACAGCGGTACTGGAGAATCCTTGTGACTTCAGTTTTATGATGCATGCAACTGATTTGTAGTTCAATTTGACCAGGGAGGAAGTGATAATTAATGGGAATCAAAGCTGTCTCATACTGGTAAAGATCGAGTCCAAGATTTTTATCACCCTTTGCTGGAGATAGCTGGTGCAGCAAGTTTGTATTGATGAGGCCCAAAAATTTTTCGGCATACAAGTCTGAGGTTGTACAAGTCTCCCAGTTAATGCAAGGGTGGTTGAAGTCACCTAGGAGAATATCTGCCTTAATGAATAGGTTGTCCATACTACTAATTTAGGAGAGGGACATAGAAGAGGTTTTATAGTTAGCTATGATATGATAAGGGTATGTGTTAATAATTTAGATGTGGAGAAGTTCTGAGTCATTATCCAGTCTAATGAGTTACAGGTTCATAGGTTTATACTAGGCTAATGACCACTGGACACAATATAGGTCTAGACGTGCAACCAAACCCAACTGTGTCCCCAGATAACATGGGCATTTATTTGCAAGAGTATGTTATTTAGGAGGTTGCTAAAGGTTTAGTAGGTGGAGTATGTTAGTTAGTGAATATTTACTGTTGGCCTCTATCTATCAGAGACATGGGGGAAAAACCAGGGTGAAGTTTTGATTTCCTATCCAGTGGTCCAAGTTATGCTTGAATAGCGTTAGGGATGAACTCTGCTTTACATGGATGGGGATCTTATTCCAGAGCATGGGGATCCTTTTGAGACACATATCTGTCTTGCCAACATGTTCTGTTAATGTCACAAGCAAATTTTAAATCCTTGGATCTAGTGTTTCTGGTGCTATTCATTTTGTTTATGGGCAAAAGGTCCATCAAGTCTTAATCTGAGGATGCCTTATGTGTCAGATATAGATCACATCTCAGTAACCTGTAGGAGACTGAGTATAGAGATAGGGCTTTAAGGTGATCTCTATATGACAAGGTGTTAATACCTTAGATTCTCCTAGTTAAGAACCTCTGTGGGTGCTCCTACTGTTGCATATGCCCAGTGAGGTATATGCTGAAGGGGGCATTGTACTCTGTGATGGGTCTGGTTAGGGCTGAGTATAGTGGCATTATAACTTTCTTGGACCTGGATGTCATACCCTTACTTATAAGATGAGTGACATAGAATGATTTTCTGACTAACCAGAGGTGAAATTGTTTTTTACAAATATGGAAATATCACCACCTCTAGTGCCTTTGTCTAATGCAATGGGCCTGAACATGTGGTAGGCATTGGAAGTTTGCACTGATGGATTGCGCTCATTGGTCATGAATCAAGTCTCTATGACAGTGTATCAATATTTTCCGGGGTAAGGAGTGCTTGTATGGAGTGGATTTTTTTAAGGCTTCTGGCATTGAGCAACAATGCCTTTCTCTTATGTGGATTCTGCTTTTTTATGTTTGAAGCATAAGAAGACTGGCATTGCATAAAAAAGCACCATGAAGGAGGACAAGGATTTAGCTAATATGTTAAGTGCTGAGGGGAAAGGTGCAGTCTATCCCTGGAAAAGCAGTGAGGATCATCTACCATTTCCTTCCAAGTTGATACATATTGTTCTCCCTTGGAATGACACCAAAGCTAGGTCAAATGCTAAAGTCCGTAATCTTTTATTCATATTGTGGCATCATTCTTGATGATGGTAGGAGGCTGCTCCAGAATAGGTCCCTCCCTTCATCAAACACCTATTCCAAAAGCTCCATCATATCTTCCTTTGTGTGGTCCAAGGAAGCATGTCTCAAGTCATTTACACCCACAAGTACAATGACTGTGCCATATGTGTACTTGTGGTGCAGGGACTTGAGTGCATGTGTGATGTGGCAAAAACTGGCAAGTGATAGGCAACTGCCAGTGGATCTCTCTGTAAACAGCCTGATGATTGGTGCATCGGTGTGCCACTCTAAGTAGTAACCTAACACAAGAATATTGGACTGTGTGGAGGTTTGCCTTATGGGCTTTTGATTTGAAATAATGTGACTCATAGATGTATGTTTCATGGTGGGTGCTGTCTGTGTCATCAGCTTCTGAAGTTGCTGAGGGTACTTGTTTCTTAGATTACAGTTAGGAAACATTTGTGATTTAGGTTGGTTACTTTTTAGTACTTCAGCATATGTAGGTCTTCCTGCTAAGTCTGACCTGAGTGTGACTGGTTTAGTGTGGTACTGTTTGCAGTGGCTTTAGGTGAGAGTTTTGTATCAGTAACATTATATAATTCCATCTCACACACACTGTATCATTTTTTTTATGTAGTAGATAGTCACCAGTACAGTAGAGAGTTAATTATCTGAATGTCGATTATCCGAAATGTCAGTTATCTGAACCAGCCTTCCAAAGTTTTTGGGTAGGAAAAAATCATAAAGTCTGAATATGTAAACATTATACATATTCACTTGAGCAAGTCTTTTGAGCTTTTAGCCAGCTCATGTGTGAAAATTATTCTTTACTTTCCACTGGAATTGCTGAATGGTTGAAAAGTGCATTCCTGAGTGCAAAAAAAAAAAACAAGATTTTAGAAGTTGTTTATCAGGTTCAATTATATGTTTGATTATCCTAACAGTTTAATTATCTGAAATAATCTAGGTCCAAATTAGTTTGGGTAATCGATTCTCTACTGTAAATATAAGGCAATTGCTACATTGTCTCAGAATGCCCATTTCAACCAAGATGGCTACAGAGGCATTGGTAAGTGTAAATCCATGGTTCCAGGTGCTAACTAATGTGGTTAATGAGGGAACAGCACCTTTAAGGTTTAGAGTTAACTTACTGTAGTGTTATCTGTCTTAAAGAACAATATGATTCTACATACGATGAGCAATGTGCCTTTTAGCACACAGCACAGCCTCTCCACACAACTACTGATGGGAGCATTTCCCCTCAGGTATATATTAACTACATTTTCTAGACAGGCTAGGTGATTAGCTTTAGACATGCAACGATTTGCCACAGCTTAATTCTACAATTTGTATGGCTATATGTAGGAGATGGAATTAACTAAGCTTAGTATGAGTGAATTCAAAAATGAAAGTGTCCGCATCTGTCGAATACATCCTTGTTCAGTGCTGAGCAGAGCACCACCATCCAAAGTTAAGCTAATACTTTAGCCAGTAATATCTACAACTCAGTAGCAGAAGCAAAGTGATCTCTGACACTGAATAATCACTGCTGCTCTCAGTAAGTTTTACAATCTGATTAGAAATCCAGCTTAACTGTACTTTAAAGTAAAAGGTAAATGCAAGAGTATAAAACAGTGGAATCTTAAAGGGAAAACAGTTTTATTAGCAGCAGCAATCTAACAAATTATCAAGGGGAAATATTAGTGTAATGAAAGGAAACTGCTATTAAATAGACAAGTAGCCAGGGGTACAACATAAGCATTTTTAACTGAAAGTAAATGCAAAAAAATTAATTGGAAGAAATGCTTTGTTTAAGCTGACTCCCAAAACATATATGAAGGAAATTCAGAGAGCACAAAGGAAGGACAAATGAAAGTGGGAGAGATTATATTGCAAAATAAGTTCTACTTTCATAGATAGGTGAGGTGTCACACCACTAAATTTGAAAGGCTAGCAGTCCTTTTGGTGTGGCAGCAAACATGAGGAAATTAGAATATGGTTGGCAGACCAGGAGTGTAACACTGATGAAGAGATGAGGAGGAATAGGGACTTCTGTCTATGTAGCAGGTACACAAGAAGGAGTACCTAGAACTATGCATGGTTATACTGAGAGCCATGGGGAGCAGCCAAGCCATCACAGCAGCTTTTGTGCACAAATAACAAAGTCACCATTTCTAGTATACAGACAGATCTTACATTATAATGTTTTTAATGCAACCAAAGGGGTTTGTTAAGTCCTAGTGTCCACAGAGACAAGGGAGAGAACAAAAGTCGCTGAAAGCAACAAGCAATGGTACAACAGTCGTAGGTTGTCTGGACAGATCAGTGGTAACAAACAGAAATGATTTTGATAACATTGCACCTTGGATGAGTGTGGTTAAGTACAGTCAGGAATGGAATAAGCAGACAGAGAAGACAGCAATGATGGTGGGGGGCATTATCTACAGTGTGATGCGTAAGTCGAAAGGTTAAAGTGTGCATTGAAGACCATGTTGACAGTATTCACAGAGCAGTTCAAGTTGAACTGGGACAGAATTTTGCCTTTTCTAGTATGGATCTAGAATTACAATTAAATTTACATTTTCTCATGTAGTCTGTGATATTCATTAAAACTAACCCACCCCCTTTGTCAGGTTTCATCATGCGCACTGGTAAAGACCTAACAGAAACATTATGCACAAGGTAGGTGATTACCCGGTGGTTATATTTAAAAGAGGTAGGAATATGAAGAGACCTTTGGAAACTGTGGTTCCATTCACCTGTAGGAACCCTGGCATGTACAGATGTGATATGTGCAACCAATGTAAACACATGGAAACAGGACAGGTTTTTAGGATAAGGAATAAGCCATATTTAACTAAGAATAAATGTAATTGTAATACTAGATCCATTGTTTACTTGGCTCAATGCCAGTGCTGCACAGCATTTTACGTCGGTAAGATTGACCATAAACTTAGGGAACGGGTGTGTGAACATATTTATTGTATCAGCAGGAACAAGTTAGACAATGCATTAGCAAGGCACTGTGCAGATTACCCAACCCGTAAGTTTAAATTTTGAGCTATTGACCAGGTCCTTCTGGATATTGGGGAGGGGGGCAACTTCTTTACTACTGGAAAGGATAGAATTGTTATGGCAGCTGAGACTGAATTCCTGCCAATTCCCAGCTTTAAATGAAACCTGTTTTATAGCATTTATTTTAAAGCTTAAAAACTTAACAAAATGAACAATTTTGTATATGTTAGAGTAATGGTAATTTTTAGTCACAGCTACAGTCTTAGTAGGCCTTACGTTGTGTCTTTTAAATTGTGCTTTTATACGGTTTTGTAATTTTCTGTTTGTCGGACTGAATGGGTATAAAGGGGTTAACACTTGTGAATACTATGCTAGTTGTATTAACAAGATTAATTGAAATGTTTGCACATGGTCTTTGGAAATTGAACTTAAGCAACAGTGTGTTGGAAAGTATTTTATCTGAAGAAGTTTAGTTATTTTACTAGACGAAAAGCACTTTATGTACATTTGATTTATTAAATTCATCATATGAATGAAACAGTCTGGATCTCTTTAGTCTTTGTTTTGCAGAACTTGGAGAATATACCAGAAGACAAAATGAAATGGTGGAGGACGTACGACAGTTTAGAACTTCTAGGAAAGCAGCAGAAGAATAAAACTCTGCCCTATTAATACAATGAAGTCTTACTATGATAAACACGAACACTCATTATACAACGACCCCCCCCATTAATATTCAAAAATGTGCATGCTGATTGGTCAGTGTGCACGTTGATAAATCCGAGTTATAGTAATGGAAAAATGTCCGGTTGCCCAGACTTTTTCCATTACTATATCTCTTACAGCAACACTGTCTCGCTATGTTAAACGAGTTTAACATAGTGAGACAGCTTTAAAAAAAGCAATGGAGATTCTCTGTTTCTTTTTTTAAAGCTGTCTCGCTATGTTAAACCCACTTAACATACCAAAACAGTTTGTAAAAAGCAATGGAGATCTTGCTTTCTCCGTTGCTTTTTTCAAAACTGTCTCACTATGTTAAATGGGTTTAACATAGCGAGACAGCTTTAAAATAAGCAAAGGAGATTTCCATTGCTTTTTTTAAAGCTGTCTCGTTATGTTAAACCCATTAAACATAGCGAAACAGTTTGTAAAAAGCAAAGGAGATCTTGCTTTCTCCGTTGCTTTTGTCCACAGCTCTGATGTACTGCGTAGGCATATGCATGCGCAGTACATCAGAACTGCCGCAGAATACCAGACAGCTGCGGCAGGGAAGCAAGGAGGCATTATACAATGCCATTATTTAAGAAAAGTAATTATTTTTTTCTTAAATAATGTCATTGTATAATAGCAATAACCCACTTCTGGGTGTGGGTAATGCTGGATTTACCCACGGTTGGCTTTGTTTGGCTCCTCAGGCTTCGCCAAGCTTCTCAAGAGTACATTTATATGTGAGAAATGTCCATAGACAGAGAGAAGATGTAGTCAAGTATGTATTAAAATATAAAGGTTGCACATCGAGTCAGCAGAAGTATGTTGTGGAACATGACTGCAATCTACGATGATCAACAAAAATCAAATCAGAGTTGCAGCCACAGGAAGTGGCTTGCAAAAAAAGACAGAGTAAGAGGTTATTTAGCTAAGAGGAAAAACTAGGAAATGGGAAAGTAACAGTTGGGTATGAAGGGTGTATAGAGGCAAATATTGTGGGTCTTATGCTATTAGAAGTTTATTAAAAAGGTAACCTACAGAAATTTCAAGACATACAGTTTGACCTGAATAGAAAGTGGCACATGAAATTGTAGAGAGCTTTTTTGGAGGAGCCTGCACTTACTCCAACTTAATAAAAAAAAGGATATGGCTGATTGATTGAAGTAGACATTCTTTTAGAGGTGTTGCAAATTTTTTCAAGTTATCGGTATCCCTGATTATGTATGGAAATTGCTACAGACTATTAGAACAGTTTCAGAAAAAAAATAGGGAGACAGGTGCATTAATGTCCCAGCAAGTCCAAGTAAAGTACATTCCTTTTAGAGGTGTTGCAAGATTAATTGAAATGTTTGTCACATGGTCTTTGGAAACTGGATTTAAGCAACAGTGTGTTGAAAAGCAGTTATTTTACTAGACGAAAAGCGCTTTATGTACATTTGATTTATTAAATTCATCGTATGACTGAAACCATCTGGATCTCTTTAGTCTTTGTTTTGCAGAACTTGGAGAATATACCAGAAGACAAAATGAAATGGTGGAGGACGTATGACAGATTAGAACTTCTAGGAAAGCGGCAGAAGAATAAAACACTGCCCTGTTAATACGATGAAGTCTTACTACGATAAACACTAACACTAGGACAGGTAGCTTTCATCCTTCTAAGTTGGGAACTGCTGATTGAGAGCTCAGTGTCTGTTATTCTTAAAGTGTATTAGCTCTGGTTTAAGCACTTGGGCTTCAGGCCAGTTATTTTACATTAAGAAGGTTCGTGGTCTGCACTCTTGTGGGAGGAGAGGCTGGACTCTGCCCTTCTGAGCTGGGAATTTCTGGTTAGAGGTTTATAGTGCCTGAATATTTGAACTGTATCTTACTGAAATTGGTACACCTTGTTTGCTGTAGCATAGACTAGATCCAGGCCTGCTGAATCTAGCTTTGTTTGTAAGCTTGTTATTTCCCTGGAACGCTAATTCCACCTAAGCAGCGGCTTCTCAAGCGCTTCTGTGGATCTAGTGATATCTGCATTGCTTACTGTACTTATTTCCTTGCTTGGCTTGAAAGAAAGTTACTGTTTGTCGTTTTTGCATTTAAGTTACCTGTAACACCTTGCACTTGTTACCTGGCACTTGCTCACTAAAGCAATTATAAGTCAGCACTAAAAATTAAAAGCACTACACCCTCGCTCCCCATTGGCCCTTGTTTTCAATTATAAAGGAATTCCCAATATTATTCTAGCATGTCCAAAGGTCAGTTGTCAATCTCCTCTCGGTCCAGCTGGTGAATAAGGGAATCTTGAGGCAATGTTACAACTGCCTCATGTACACAGACAACCCTCTCCTCCTCCCAACAAATTCCAACACATGTGAGAGATGCAACCATATAGCCAAACTGGAGGCTAAGCTCTCTCAACTCAGTACTGGCATAACCAGTCAGGAGGAGAAGGAAACCACACTCACTACAATTCCAGTCTCACATAGACCTACCGACAGCAAACCAAACACATAATCACACAAAAACATACTCGAGGCTCTAAATAAAGATCTGCCTAAGCAGCAGAGACCTCCAAAGCAGACACCCAAGCAACCGCTACCACAAAACAAAACATGTGCAACACATATCTCACAAAGCCAGTGTGCCGAACAGTCACAGCCCTTAAGGCTAAACAACACACCTGATACACTTGTAATAGGTGACTCTATCGTCAGGCACACTGACGTCCCACTCACCAGGCTGAACAAGGAGAAGGTCATGGTGAGCAGCATGTCTGGCGCTAGGATCCGCCACAAAACACAAGCACTCAGGTCACTCCAAGGCAAGTACAAATATGACTCAGTCATTGTCCATGCTGGTGTGAATGACCTGAGACGTACCTCCCTGGACTACATGAAAAGAGACATAGAGGAGCTCTCTGAGCATGTAGCCCAGGCTGGTATGACCCTGACCTTGAGTAGCATCTTACCCTCACCAAGAATGATGCCACAATATGAAGACAAGATGATCAATTTCAACAATTGGCTTAAGTATTGGTGTCATTCAAAGGGGATCCAATGCCTGTCAGCTTGGGATGATATGCACGACAAGCCACGATGCTTTGCTAGGGACGGCTTGCACCTGTCACCCCTGGGCTTTCGGATATTGGCAAAGGCTCTTGCTACCCCATAGTGCCTTTTAGGCAAGGCTCAAAAGACAAACCCACCTCCATAGGTATCACAAGGGATAAGAAACTAAGAGTAATGCTTCTCAACGCTAGAAGTCTAAACCTCAAGATGCATGCACTCGAAACTCTCTTTAGCATGGAGAACATCGATATCTGTGCAGTAACAGAAACCTGGTTCAGGACTCCCGAGAGCACCCCAGCACTACCAGGTTATACCTCATACCATGCTTTTCGGCCCCAAAACTTGGACCGAACCACAAAGGAGGGAGTATCGATATTCATCAAAGATACCCACACCTCCAGGTTGGTGGCAAAGCACGAAGCATCAGAGACTATCCATGTGCAACTAACAGTGGGTAAAACTGCCTTCCAGTTTATAGCCTGCTACAGACCACCCTCCCAAACCCAGGAACCCCACTCGGCCTTCCTGAGAACACTGGAAAATATGAAGGTCTCTCGAAACACCATTATATTGGGCGACTTCAACTACCCAAACATAGATTGGGAGCATTACTCTAGCTCCAACACCCTTGCCCAAAGGTTCCTAGAATTCATAAACTCAAATGCTATGGAACAACTTGTTACCACTCCCACAAGAGGGGAAAACATACTGGACCTGATCATCACCAACATGGGGACTCTATGCTCCAGACCAGAAGTGTATCCCTCACTGGTAAGATCAGACCATAAACTGATCTCACTGGATATTCACATCCCGACCCCACCCCTGCCCAGAAAACCACAGTGAAAAACTTCTCTAAAGCAAATTTCACACTCCTCAAAACCGAGGTGGAATCCTTCAAAGCCCCGGGCCTGTGGAAAATCTGCCCAGACCGCAGAATCCTTTATAAATGCATTCTATGAACACCTTCAGGAATGCATGGATCATCACAATCCCAAATAAAACCAAGGCCCAGTCCTCCAAAGGCAGGCGACCTGTCTGGTGGACCCCAGCCATAAACAAACTATACAATAGAAGGAGGAAGCTACTACATGATAGAGCAAAATCCCAAAAGGGAAGGCATCTCTGATCAGTATTAGCAAAACTAAGGGCACTCATAAAATCGTCAAAGGCCAGCTTCGAGAGAAAAATTGCACAGGACACTAAAGATAATCACAAGGCTTTCTTTAGTTATGTTAGGAACCTGGGTGGGAATTCCCAGATATGCTCAGAATTAGTCCAAAATGACAAAAATACACTGATCCCACAGACATTGCCAACATCCTAGCTGATAGGTTCAGTGCAAACTCCCCCCTCCCACCAAAGGGCAAATATCTATCCCAGCAGAGTGCTGCCCCAACATCTCAGATGCTCAGGTGGGAGCCGCCCTCTCCAAAGCAAAAAACACAGCATCAATGGGACCAGATGGTGTCCCAGGCTGCGTCCTACATGAACTCCAAGAAGAGCTAAACCCAAACATAAAACTACTGTTCAATCTCAGCCTTACTACAGGATATGTACCCAAAGAGTGGCGACAGCAACAGTGGTCCCTCTCCACAAAGGTGGTGCCTCAACGGACCCTGGAAACTATCGCCCCATAAGCCTGACTAGCTTGGTCTGCAAAGCTATGGAAAGGATCATCATGGACCTCATGAATAAAGATATTGGGAACCTACAGACACTGGATCCTACCCAGTTTGGCTTTGTTAAGGGCAGATCCTGCCTCTTAAACCTGGTTGACTTCTTTGAAACAGTCACCAAGGCCATTGATGAAGGGAAGGTGGTCCACACAGCCTATCTGGACCTCACAGAAGCCTTCGATACAATACCCCACTCAGGCATTATAGATAAGCTCACCAGCTTAAATATAAACCCCTATGTCACTAGATGGGTTGCAAACTGGCTCAAGGACAGAACCCACATGGTTAGAATTGCTGGAGCCATGTCAGACTCCAAACCAGTTACAAGTGGCATCCCACAAGGCTCAGTTCTGGGACCTCTCTTGTTTGGTATATATTTCTCGGAGGTACAGGCCAACACGGAAGGACTGTGGCTGACCAAGTTCGCAGATGACTGCAAACTGGGCCATAATCGACTCTCCAGCCGACACAAGCATCCTCCAAAAGGGCCTCATAGAAACAGACAACTGGTGCCAGAGCCATGGCCTCAAGCTAAATGCCAAAAGTGTATAGTCATCCCTTTGGCAAAAACAAAGTGCCCACAAATTACCACATAGGTGGTAATCCATTAAGTACAGAAGAAGTCATTAGGGACCTGGGGACCCAAGTTGATAGCAATCTCTCATTTGACAACCACGTGGCCAAAGTGGTTAGAAAAACATTTTATATAGCCCACCTAATCATGAAGGGATTCACATCTAGATTAGGGAGGTCATCATGCCTCTTTACTCATCCCTCATCAGGCCCATAATTGAGTACAATGCCCCTTTTGGGACGTACCTTACCAAACACCTGCAGCAACTGGAAAGACCCCAAAAGTACCTCACCAAGAGGATCAAAGGGCTCAAACAGATGCCATATGCTGCCCGGTTAAAGAAACTCCAGCTCTACTCAGTGGCATACCGCCTGCTCAGAGGTGACCTGTGCCTGACGTATAAGGCCATGTCCAACCCGGAATTAAGGGACATGCTGCACCTCAAAAATCCAAATCCCATCGAGCTACGCCTGAGAGACTTGAACCTCAGCACTGAAATAAATAGGACATGCTGGAGGGACAGATTCATAACCCAGAGGCTCCCTTCACTATGGAATAAAATCCCAGTCCAGGTTATGCAGAGTCCCTCATTGACTCTCTTCAAGAGGAATCTTGATGAGTGGATGGGAGATCATAGGTTTACCCCGGGTATCACTTCTGTGTCACTGTTAGACAGAGGCACAGTATACTAACCTCGAAAAAGGGCATAGCAAAATTAATTTAAAATGGGTGACGAAAGCCAAACATACTCTGGCTAGGCTTATAAATGCCCTAGGGCAGATAGCCTAGTATGAACCTATGAACCTATGAACTCATTAAAAACACACACACACACGCACGGACGCACGCACACACGCATGCGCGAGCACACACCCAGTCTCATATACACACACGCGCACGCAAACATATAAACGCACGCACATACGCGCGCGCGCACGCATACATACACATACACAGATACAGCCACACAGGCATAGTCTCAAACACACACACACACACACCATCATCAAAAGACACTTTTCTATGAGTGATACTCCACATATGTAGGAGATGCATAAGACTAAATACTGCAGAGAGAACTAGATAAGAAAGCACAACTGAGTGTTGTACAATAAAAACACAGGAGAGAGAGTATTAACATCATAGACTGGTGTCAGAAAATATTTATATATTTATGATTGCTGGAGAAGCGGTCTGACTCTTGCACTCTTTTCAGCCACAGCCCAGTTGCAAACTATACAAAATTACTGAAAAGTCACATAATTACATGCAAGTTACATTTCTGTTTTGCGGCAGAGTTTGCATTATTATATATAAGTGAAATTGGTCAAGTCTTAGGAAAGATACATAAAATAAGTTGCCTAGATCATTACTAAAGAGTTTACACAGTGTTTCTCAAGAGTACATTTATATGTGAGAAATGTCCATAGACAGAGAGAAGATGTAGTCAAGTATGTATTAAAATATAAAGGTTGCACATTGAGTCAGGAGAAGTATGTTGTGGAACATGACTGCAGTCCACGATGATTAACAAAAATCAGATCAGAGTTGCAGCCACAGGAAGTGGCTTGCAAGAAAAGACAGAGTAAGAGGTTATTTAGCTAAGAGGAAAAACTAGGAAATGGGAAAGTAACAGTTGGGTATGAAGGGTGTATAGAGGCAAATATTGTGGGTCTTATGCTATTAGAAGTTTATTAAAAAGGTAACCTACAGAAATTTCAAGGCATACAGTTTGACCTGAATAGAAAGTGGCACATGAAATTGTAGAGAGCTTTCTTGGAGGAGCCTGCACTTACCCGACTTAATAAAAAAAAGGATATGGCTGATTGATTGAAGTAGATATTCTTTTAGAAGTGTTGCAAATTTTTGCAAGTTATTGGTATCCCTGATTATGTATGGAAATTGCTAGACTATTAGAACAGTTTCAGAAAAAAAATAGGGAGACAGGTGCATTAATGTCCCAGCAAGTCCAAGTAAAGTACATTCCCAAGGTGAACTTTGAGATGTTATGTTTCAGTATAAAGTACATGGGGTGCAATTGACTGCTTCTGTGTATCTAAACTTCCTTATAAGCCCATTTATATTTCTTGTTGCTGTGTAAAACCCCCATCCATGAACAAGGAGATTGTTATTTTTCTGAGATTGTTTCGATTTCAGCTACCTCCATATGGAAAACTGTGTGTGTGTGTGTGTGTGTGTGTGTGTGTGTGTGTGTGTGTGTGTGTATGTGTGTTTCAGTCCAGCATTTGATTTATAGAGATCAGTGAACAAATAATACAGTGCAGCTGGCCAAATATTCAGCTTTGCAGGGTACTACAGTCTTGTTTTAATCTGCCACACCTTATGCATGTACATCAAAGATCAGTATATGGTACTTTTGCTCACAAGTTGCTTTGAGAAGTCTAAGACAGATGCCTGCTTCTTGCTATTGTATGCTAGTAGCAATGCTGACCAGGATGTCATAATTACATTTTCTGTACCCACATGTTGCAGACAGCGCACAGCATTCACATGTTGCAGACAGCGCACAGCATCCTCATGTTGCAGACAGCGCCCAGCATTCACATGTTGCAGACAGTGCACAGCATCCACATGTTGCAGACAGCATCCACACATCCATGCGCGTGCAGCACAGCACAGCATCCACATGTTGCAGACAGCGCACAGCATCCACATGTTGCAGACAGCGCACAGCATCCACATGTTGCAGACAGCGCACAGCATCCACATGTTGCAGACAGCGCACAGCATCCACATGACAGAACCGGCACAGCATCCACATGCAGCTACAGCGCGCACAGCAGCACAGCATCCACATGCATCAGACAGCGCACAGCACCCACAGCATCAGACAGTTTGCAGCATCCAGCGCGCAGCACATACACCAACACAGCATCCACATGTTGCAGACAGCGCACAGCATCCACATGTTGCAGACAGTGCACAGCATCCTCATGTTGCAGACAGCGCACAGCATCCACATGTTGTAGACAGCACACAGCATCCACATGTTGCAGACAGTGCACAGCATGCAATTACTAAGCTCAGTCAGCTAGTGGCAGCTTTCAGCTTTGGTTGCAAAAACCCTTTGCACTCTCTTGATTTGCAAATTCTCACTGGTAGGATCCTTAAGTAGCTAAGATAGCCAGAGTATTAAAAAAGTTCATCATTTTGTCTGCCTCCAGACCCCGTGGTTGACTAAAAACATGGTCATTATTCTGACTGTGTTCATTACAGATGTCTAATCATATAGCCAGCTATATGTTTTGTGCCAGCAAAAATGCCATCTATTCCTTTGCCTATGTCAGATGATCCCCCACTGAAACCTCAAGAGAGGGGAAGACATTTCTTGCAGCACCAGGCATACGTGGTCCTGGATATTCTTATCAGTGGACAGTTTAGAAGTTATGACTGCTTCTTAAGAACTCGAATATCAGCCACTAGTAGCTGAATGCCCAGTGGTTGTTGAAGTGTAGTCTGTGGTAACTCTGTGGTCATGAGATATACTTCAGGCATAGATCTCTTTCCAGGAGCCATGTGACCATTATAAGCAGCATGATTGTTTGTAAGTTAAGTTATGTCAATCATATTCCCTTTAAAGTGCTCACAACTTGTCTGGAAAGGACCATACACTGAACTATTAAAAACCTTAAAAAGTCAATCAGTTAGTCAGTCAGTAAATAAATACAGTATACCTACACAGTATTTCTTCAAGGGTCCTCGAAAGAACATACAGAGATGTCAGTGTAGGATGACTCACAATTGAATCTTGTAGTTAGCACCTGTGTATCTATCCCTTCTTATTCCCTGCTCCACCTATTCTAACTGCAAAAAATACTCTTGATTTCACAATTCACTCTCTTAGTGCAATCCAGGGCTTTACCACCCTCTCTGTAACATAGTATTTTCTTATGGCCACCTTAAATTGTCATCCATTTGCCATCTATGAACCTTCTCCCCTTTGCTAGTCTTCAGCTCCATCTTTCCACTTCACCTCTAACAACCAGGAACAACCATATAATATCCTTGCATGTCTTCGCTCTAACAGTGATAGTGTTTGTGGAACTCTAAGGCTTTTTTTCTTGTTTGTTTCAGTCATTTCTTCCCCCTCACCATTTTGGCAAGCATTTTTATAGACTTCACCAGTATTCTTCCTTTCTCTCTGTATGGCTTCTAGAACATTACATAGTATTTTGAAAATAGACTATGGTTCCTACTACATTGGGAAAATAATATATTTACCTCTTCTGAGACTGCAGTCCTGTATGTATGTCATACTGCTGATGATTGCTTTTGTAATGTATTAACTAAGTAGGGGGACTAACACTGGTGGATCTTTAAAGCCATGACCTGAGAACAAAGGAAATATCATAGAGTACATAATGCAGACAGTTCAGTGAAGTCATTCAACCACCATGTCTTGGTGAGGTGAGAAGGTTAAGTCAAAAAAACTAGCCTATGCATGAAGACAGCATGCAAACTCCACCAGACAGTAAAGGAAGGTTAAGGCTCAAACCCCAGACCCACACTCTGTGAAGCAGCAATAGTCACTGCTGTTCTGCTGTACCTAAGGATGTCTACAGTTTTTAGATTATTTTTCCTCTTCTACCTTTCCTCGGGCCAAATCTTCCACTGAAGTGTCTAATATCCCATGCTTTCTGTAAACCACATATAGCCCCCTTCCACCACAGATCACCACACCACTGTTGAATTTGTGGACAAACAAGCCTATCATACTGATAATCTTAAATATCCATATCAGAGCTAGATCTTGGTCAAATGGGGCACTAGGCAGGGTACACACACACACACACACACACACACACACACACACACACACACACACACACACACACACACACACACACACACACACACACACACACACTATCTCCCTCACCCCCATCCCACCCCACGCAGTCATTATAGTGTTCTATTACATTGCTATTTCTCCCCATTTCCTATAAACAATGCTCAAACTTGTCAGTGTGCATAGTATTTTCTTCTTTAATTCTACAATGAGTACAGATATTTGGATTCAATTTCAAACTTTTATTTCAGATTTTATAGCACAAACACTGATAGACATTTGCTAAAAAAAACAATACAGTCTCACAATGAAAACAGACTTAGCATTAACAGTCAAATTCTCTGTCCTTGAAACTCACATTCATTGAAACGACATTGAAACCCACATTCAAAGAAAAATTCATTTGGCCAGTGGTGGATAAGGTTTACCTTTGGGCTATCTTCAAACCATCGGCCTCTTGCCCATATTTTAGGACCATGCATACATCCATGTGTTGTTTGATTTAGCTTCCTGATTGTATTAAATTATATTCCTGGTATAATACAGCACTACTTGTTAGAGTATGTTTTAAATTTGTAGTTTTTAACATTTTTCTAGTAAGCAATGAAATAAAACGTATAAGTTAATAATGACAAAACTGCCCATTTCAGAAAATGTTAAACATGAAAGGCTACTCAATATCAGTCAATATGCACAATTTCTGCTGAAGTAAAAGTCATCTGAATAATTCCACATTAAAGAGATCTGTAACTAATGAAGAGGTTGCTGACAGCAAACAACTTAGAATATCAGTGTTTCATCTACAAATTCAGTAACTGCTGCTCTTGAAGAATAAATTGCCTAAGTTGCATTAAAAAAATGGTAAGCTGGTAATATTACAATAGGGAATGAATTGTAAGCCAGCAACAGCTTCATGGTTATTAGGCATCTCATCCAAAGGAGGACATAATGAGGAAGGCAGTACAAAGCAGTATCCACAATCCATCTACATGGTGTAGGAGTAGAACCAATAGCTTTCTCCATCTAAAACAAGTATGCTACCTGTTGTGCTAGTGAAACACTGCTTCCAAATTCTATAGCACAAACAGTGATGAGCATTTGCTAAACAAAACAGTTGTACATTGAAAGACTTAGCATGAGGAGCAATAAACTTCTCTTCCCTTGAAGCTCACAATTCCTTGAAAATGCACCGAAACTCAGTCCCTTAAAAATGCACTTTGAGTGCTCTGTTAATTGCTGTAGGAGATTCAGGCTCTTGTTTCTTGTAACACACACACACACACACACACACACACACACACACACACACACAAACACACACCTCCAATCTGTGAACATTCATACACTTACCTTAGTCACACATAAAATCCCTGAAGTGCATGGAAAAGGACAAGCAGTAGGCAGAGGGGTGTGCATTGATGGATGCAAAGGCCAAAGGGTATTTGTTCTCTGAAAGATGAATGAATGCCCTTAAAGAAAAAATACATTTTTTGTTAATTAAAATCTAAATGTTGTGGCAGCCCATGACCAGCAAGCCTCTCCTAGCCAGTGGGTCCTAGGTGACTGCCTAGTCATCTAGTGTTGGGTCTGGTTCTGGTTCATATAGCACTAGGGTCACAGTCTGTATGCTATGCTTGTATCCTGCCATACAAGGTAGTGACTGGAAATACTTCACTTTTTTGTCCAGACCTCTTAACAAATAAATATAGTAAATCAATACATAATATTATTCACCAATTCCAGTATTACCATAGCCAACAGAAATATGCTAAACAGAATCAGTTGTCTCATGAAATTTATTGGTACGCCAGTTGTTAATGGCTTTTCTCAAGACAGTTGTCTGAAAATCAGACTTCTGCTGCTGGTCAGAGTCTTACCCATACAAATGATATTGGATCCAATATCCTTATATAATTCAAAATTTTTGTTTTGGAGCTTTTCTGTCTGGGCCTTCTCTGAAAAGGGATTCATGCTGAAACCATTGGGACTATCCAGGTAAATGAAAGCAAAATGATTTATTCATTTTTGTATTTAACATTTGTTTACCAGAAAAGTCCGACTGGGACAGAGTATATTTTCAGTGGAGGCCTGGGGAGAAATGCTTCAGATGCATGTCTTTGGAATCTGGGAGAAAACCAGAGCACCCGCACCCAAACACAGGGAGGACATGCAGACTCCACACAGAAAGTACTCCACCTGAGAATCGAACTGGAGAACCTCTTGCTGTGAGGTGACAATGCTAACTGCTGAACCACCAAAGTATATAAATAAACATAACTAAATAAATGAAACAGTTATGTAAGACATCATATCAGAGGTCTTGTCAAAGTTTAGATAAATGTTATCCAACAAGTTACCTCTGTCTACCTAAGTAGTCTAAAAATTACAGAAACCAAATCCAGCAAATAATAATAGTATTCTGTAGGTTTGCAGCATCATTTTACTTCGTAAAAGACTGCATAAGTATAAAAGTGACCCAGCATGAACTTCTGTCAGCTATTTTACTACTGTGGGATGGCAGTTGTATAGTCATCATGCGTTAAACCCCCCAAATTGTCCAGTGTTTCTTCCCCCTTCCTAATTTTCCCATTTGACAATTGTTGCCCATCCCTAAAACTTCTGGTTTCATGTGCAAATAACCCACGTTCCTCAGTAAACACCACAGAGTAACTTAATACCTCTGCCTCCTCTTCACCCTCAATGTACTTGATCCCCCACCTCTTCCAGCAAACAGCTGTCAGACCACGTAGTTCTACATTCCACAATGTATCAGAAGACTCTCCTATGTTACTCTGCCTCTATGCTTCAGACATCTTTTCCATATATGGCTTGACTTGTGGGTGACCTGTGACCTTCATTGCCTCTCTCAATGCTAAACTTCATTTTTACTATTAAAAGTTCATTCTCCACTTTTAACCAGATTCCATGTTTTCTTGCACTTGAAGCGACAGTCGGATAGTGAGCGCGACAGTCAGTCGGATCGTCGGATGTGAAGTAATAATAGATGTCGAGGAGCGGTTTTTAAACATGGGTCGAGGTAGAGAAGATGTTTGTAGGGAATAATACTGGAACACCCCACCCATGTTATGTTAAACCTAAGATTAGATTGATTATTTGTTCCTTCATCCTTACTTTTTTTATATCGCTCAACTATTCGACTGTCGCCCAAGTGCCGTTCGCATTTTCAATAGTAAACCATTTTCTTCTCTTAATACTGATGCCTGTTTCCTTTACTCCACTTCTGATGTAAGTATTTTAGGTTATTTCAGTCTTTCCATACAGTTTCTTCACAGGTATAAATCGACTGGTCTGAAGTCCCAGTGGTTGCACTGGTTGTCTTTCCAGATTTTAGATTCGTAGCTAGTTACTAAGCATGCAGACCATTGAGGAACCTAGCAGAAATTCCCAACTGCTCCAGAACACTGTCTGGTTAAGCAACTTGTTCAGAGTCATACCAAAGACAAATGGAGCTGAGGGAATCAAACTGTGGTATACAGGAAGCACAATTCATAGCCTTAATTCTTTATGCCAAACCAAATGTTACCATTTGAGATAACACTTGAATCCACAGTTCTGGCTTAGAAGGCCAAAAACTTATCTCTTGGGCCTTGGGTTGCCTTCTGTAGTTTTGAGGACTATCTATCAAACTATGACATATTCACTGCTGCTAATTTATGTTCTACATGGTGCTGAAAAAGAGGCCAGGGTTGTTCTTTCTTTTGATAGTCTACCCTTCCAGATGAAATCCATCTTCTACTTTATTTTTGAATTTATCTCCGGCTATTCCACCTAGTACATTGGGGTGGAAAAGCTTTTATTATTATCAGTATAAAACTTACTGCATATGCTGCAATCAGAACCTGGCCTGGTACCTTGACTGCAGAGGTCTTTTTGGGAAAAAAAATAATTTACATTTAATGCTAGTATATAAGAGAACCACCGCATATGTAACCATTAGTTATTCAGTTCTTTAAACATAAGTGTGTGAGAAGGCAGCCATACTATTCATCAAAGCCAGGACTAACAATGGAAAGTATGTTAAGGGTCATTTCTGGAGGTGCGCTGAAGTCAAAAATCACTGTATCCAAGAAATTGTTTCTTTTTCTTTGATACACAGTGCATAAATACTAATCATAGATTAGGGGTGACTGAGTCCCTTTCTCCATGGAGGGGCTGCTTTTTTCCATCACAGAAAACACTATATTGTGAATTATTAATTATTTCACTTTTGAGAAAAAACAAAACAAACATCCTATACATCTCAGTAAATCCACTGCTTTTCTACAGTTCGCTGACAATCGGTATGCAGGCACCACATAATTTTTGGATATTGGCTTAGAAATTGACCCAGATAGTGGTAGGCTGAAGATTAGTATTTTTCAAAAACTCACCTTTAGCAGTTCCTACTTTTATTTATTTTTATTTTATTAATTTATATTTGTTTACCAGGGTAGTGCACTGATCTCAACGGGACCATTTGTAAGCACAGGCCAGGTGAATGGGATTGCATAAGAAATGAACAAAACATATTTACAGGTACAGCGATAATGATATGCTGAAGACCAAAATATATATATATTTACAGATGCAAGAATAAGCTACAACATTTAATTCAAGTAGCAGTTAACAGTCGTAACATGGAATTATGCTTAGCAAAGCTTTATGGATTAGATATAGCCATAATGACTGAGATGGTTTATGCTACAGGGAAGCAGCGTATCATTATATAGAGCGGTATGAAGACATTAGAAGAGGCAAGTGTGAATAGTTGCAGGAAAGGATACCACAAGGAGAAGACAGAGGAAAAAAAGAGGCATGCAGAAGGAAGAGGATTAGAAAGGAGAAGATGTGAAAGACATGCAAAGAGAAGAGTAAAACAGGATGAATGAGAGGCGGTAAGTAAAGGGGATGACAAGATGAGATAAGGAAGGATGAAAGAGGGATAAAGGTGTGTGTTAGAGAGCTACAGGGTTCATGTAATTTGACCTGAGTGAGTGCAGCTGCACTTTGCTTGGATGAAAAGGTGTCCCCTGAGCTGTTGTCTGAAGTCAGAGTACTTGTGAATGCCTTGGACTGAGAAAGGAATGGATTTCCACAGTTTATGTGCTCAGATGGAGAATGCATGATCAGTGAAATATAGAGTTTGATTTTTGGAGTTAGTAGGATGTTGCAAAATTGAAAGATACTCCTGAGAGTATATGTGGGGAGTTTTGGTGAAATGTTTGAGTGAGAGGGGAGTATATCTCAGGAAAAAGGGTTTTGTGAATTAGTGATCCTAATAGGAAGTTGGCCCTCAAATATACTTGGAGACATTTAGCTTTGGTGAGAGTGAGGCAGTGGTGTTCATTACTGGGAAAGTCAGTAATGATCCATCATATTTTATTGGAGATGGTTTGTAAGTTGGTGGCATTTTTCTTTGGGGCTGCAGCTATAATGGGTAGTCGATATTCGAGGCCTTTGCCTATGGCAGCTTTGAGTGACTTGGACAGAAGAAGTGATAGCATCTTCACCTAGAGCAGTAGTGTGTTGATCTTTTTGTGTATGCTTTTGAATGTGTAGTTGAAAGTTAAGGCATTGGTCTAGTCAAATTTCAAGGTATTTGTGGGATGTGGTGGGTATTGTTAACATCTTTAATATTAAGGAATCTGGGTGCTTTCACTATTGTTTGAGTTGGTTCCAAATAACATTGCTTTAGTTTTTGAGGGACTGACTGCATAGGTTTCTGATGTATTAGCCACTGTCTGAGGGTTTAGAGGTCATCTTGGAGCTGAGTTTGTATAACATAGTGGGATTTGTTTGACCTGTAGATGACCATGTCATCAGAATAAAGAATTAGAGGCATGTGAGGATGATCAGATGGGAGTTTGTTGATAAATGTGGAAACGAGAAGAGGGGCTAAAGTGGAACCCCTGGGGGGCTCCTTTCATAAGAGGAGCTGTTTTAGAGGTGGTGGGGCCTGCTTTCACCCTGAAGACTGTATTGGTGAGGAAATATACAAACCAAGGTTTTACATCATCACTAAAGCCTATTTCAGTTAATTCGTCCAATAGTCAGTTATGGTCAATTAGATTAAATGCTTTTGTGAGGTTAACAAAGATATCTCCCGTCTGGTTGCCTTTGTCCATATTGGATAGGATGTCATCTGTGAGGGAGTGCGGCACTGTTATGGTGCTGCATCCAGGCCAGAACTCATGTGGCTTCCTGGATAGAAGATGGTATTGATGTAAATGACCAGTAATTTGGTTATAGATATTTTTTTAAGTAATTTACTTAAAGTGGGAAGTATTGAGATAGGGTGGAATTGTGAAGCAGTTGCTGGTTTGGGTAGTTTTGGAATAGACATGACTATATTGTTGTTTTCCATATCTGAGGCATAATCCTATTACTTAAGCAGAAGTTGTATATGTGACTGAGAGGGTGCAAAATGAAGTCCTTACAAAGGTGAAAGAAACAAGAGGCTAGGTTATCTGAGCCTGGGGAAGTACTCATTTGTATTTGGTCCAACTGTGCCTCAGTCTCTTTGGTTCTGCTCTTTTTTTAAGTGGAATAGTGAAAAGTAAAGGGGTAGACCTGGTGGCTGTGGGGCAGGTAGGTAGGTTTGTGTCGTTGATTTGTTTGTTTTGATCATGGTTGTTATTGAGTCTGCAGATGGATTAATTGGCTAGGTGGTGTAGCAAGGTGTATTTGCCACAGTAATGTTTGGAGGAGTTGCATTTCCAATTGTGCCATGCTTAATCGCATAAAATGAGGAGGTGTTTCAGTTCACTAGATAGCCAGTCATGTTTATGAGGTCAAAGTAGCCTTTGCACTAAGGGAAAAGATATGTTTTGCAAGAGCAGTAGGGTATTGGTAAGGTTGTTAGCTGCTTCACTGGGTTTTTTTGTGGCAATAAGTGAGACCAATCAAGGGTAGCACAGTGCTATTTAAGATTAGGGCTATTCTGAATCATTTTGGGGTCTGAAGGTGATAAGTTTAGGCTTATACTTTAATGTTATATATGTACTGAGGAACCTATGGACAGTGATCACTGAAGGAGGGTACATACATGGTGAGATTGGATATTATTGCAGGATTATTAGTTGTTGCAGGATCTCGTAAGGTGTGCCTATTAGATTGAGGGCTTGTTCTAATGGCTTCAGAGTTCATGTTTACATTCATGCAAACAGTAATCATCCAAAGAAACATGACTAAAGGGCAAGCAATTATGGTCAGCAAAAAGTTCAACAAGGAATGTAGTATGGAAACATGTTTTTGGACATGTGGTATAGAAAAAGTACCATTGATTAAATCTTTGAGGAAATAAAAAAAGAGATTTTTATTCATGTCCTTATTAAATCACATAGCACATGAGGAACTGATGTTGTTCCTAAGCAAAATAGTTTCAGTACTGCATTTACTCTTAATTTGTTGGTTGTTACTGTTTCGATAAAACAATCTATTTGTAGGAGCTGAAAGATTTTAGGACTAGCTGAACCTGCTCTGAGGATTGTGTGCAAATTAAATATGAACCTCAAAGCATATTTTGCAGGCAGTGTAGCAAAAACAACCATCTAGTTTAGAATCAAACAAATCAAAGGGTACTTTCCTTTGTGAGAGCTGAAGGTATTGTAAATACTTGAGTAACAGCCCATATACAATGACTCATAATTGCAAAAGGACTTTGGCTTCAATTAGACATTTTAATTATAATTTCACAAATGTTGTTCATCTGGCTCCATGTGAGAAATGTAACATTTTATGCATACCAAATAGCCAGGAGGTTATCACAGGCAGTGTATGGACATCTATGCTCTATTAAAAACAAGAAATAACAAGAATGCATTGTATAGACATTTCATTCCTCATAAAAAATTTAGAGATTTTTTTTTTCTTCGTGTTGGATTCTGTTTTCAATGGTGTCAAATGTAGGGATGTTGACACAAAAGTTGGAAATCAAGAAGCTGTGTTGGAAATTGAGACGTAATGCTAACCACTCACCAGGTTTAAATTATTATATAAATATAAAATCTATTTAAAACACAGAGCTGCTAAATTGTAAATATGTTATTGGATGGACATGCCATACTCTTTAAAATAGGTAATTCTAATCAGTTTGCCATTCTGCTGAAGTACTTAGTGCAATAAAGAAGAGAGTACTTAATTTAAGTCAAATGTAGTGGTTTTCTATTCTTGTGGTGTTTCGGTTTTGCATGCAGCCTAAGATGAAATGGTCATTTCTAATCGTGGTTTGTATTAATAGTATCACATTCATATGCAAGGCTTGTTTCATATGTGGAGGACATGTAAATAATGATTGCTTACATTATTAATAATAATAGTAATAATAACAATAATATCATGATGTGTGATGAATAGTGACCGTGAGGTTTTGTGGCTTCTTTCCCAGATATTGTTACAAGCTTTACCATCAGATGTTTGCAGCCAACACCTAGTACATAGTTTTTGACAGATCCACGTACATTCTAGTCACTTACGACAATACATCTGCTCACTGCATCAAAGCTACAGCTACTTATTGCAGTTCATGAATCCTTTTGGTTGTTCTTATAGCAAATGTCACTGGCACTATCTCTGAGAAATCCAACTCGCTCCGAACTATTATTGAAAATACCTAGGCCTCATTGCTCTGTGCATCACTACCTCCACTGTCTTCTCATCAAAGTATTATTTCCTCTTCAGTACAGTCATAACAGAGCCTTATTATTTACATTTGTGGATATGACTGAATTTTTCAAGCACTGAGGCTGGAAATACTTATACTTACACCAGACTCTTCTTCTCCCTTTCTCCCTCCATAAGTCCTTATGCAGGAGAATAAGGGTCCTTCATCTAAATTGTCACCATTTTCCTCTGTACACACTCCCTAGCTATACTGCTGATCCACCCCTTCTCTTTACATATCATCCCTCTTCCTGTAGATTTCATCTCAGTTCCATCACAGTCTCCTGTTTAAGCCTCCTTTCTGTGCTATGCCGCATTCACCTTCTATTTCCTAGCATAATGCAATGCAATCTTACATTAAAAACAGGTGCCTTCCTCAGACTCCTGCAGAGTTCATTGTAGCACCACACTCTATTAATATAAATTAAAAAACTGCCTTGTTGACAGACGTCTGATGGCAAGACAATGATAGATTCTGAAGTTGCACAGGCTATGAGCTGCCAAGGACCTTCATCCTGGAATCCTGCATCTGGTTCTCTCACTTTCTGTTTGTATGTTTGTACACTGTGTGACCAAAAGCAAGTCACTTATCCAGGCCACTTCTTAAAGAGGCATTTGTAAATAGCATATTTACTGCTTTGACAAGAAAAAAGTTCTTAAAATCAAAATAAATTACTGACTCCGGGTGGGTGGTTCAAATCAACAGAAATATCTCCCCCCAAAAGCAGTTAAGAAAGTTGATTTATGAATGTGGAATAATTTATTGACTATACTGTCACTTTGTCACATTGATTAGACATGAGCAGCATACTTTTAATATGTAGGTATTGGATGATTCAGCCTACACCAGAGCTCACAACTGTGTCAAGTAAAAAATCTTATGTTTAAAAAAAACAAGCTATGCAAGAATTTTATGATTACAATTTAATTTCCTGTAACTTTTTAAAGCACTTCAAAGAGTGGGTTTTATAGTTTTCATCTGTGTCCTATTGCAAGCAAGTTTATATGAGATACTACTAAAGCAAGTGATTGGATCCTATTCCAAACCCTTTACAAGAGGTAAATGAGGTGAGGAATATCTGCTTACACTTGTTTCTTCTTTGCAAAGGTAGCCAAAGTCAGCCTGATGAAATTGAACCAAGAGTAACACGTCTTTATGGAGAACTGTAAGAAAATGTTCGTAAATTTTAAATAGGAAAGGGAAGCTGTACAAACAACACTGAAGGCAGGACTCTTGAGTTCTTCCTTAGTTCCAGTATTCCCTTTCAAAGCACATCAGACATGTCTCTTGTACTTTCTTCCAAAAAATGACCCCTTAAGTGTCATGATGTGCACTAATGGTACTCACCTTTGCTTGAATATGGCTTGAGTCCAGTAGCACTTATGCTGTGACCAAAATGTTAGATTTTGTCTTTCAAAAATTGCTTGTGTCCCTATTTAGCTTAAAACTTGAGTTTTTAATGGTTTGCCTTCAATCTGCTGTCATGTATTTCTTTATCAGGCGAGCACTAGCACATTATCCATGACTGCAAGAACACCTTTGTGCCCTTTGAAACGATTACTCATTTCACACTGAAATATTTCTAGTCCTGAATTTGTACTAAATGGTAGTCTTTCAGCTACCATTTGGTATAACTTCAGCACTAGAAATAACAAAGGTTGTTAGCTTTTGACTGTGTCAGTCTAGGGGCATCTGCCAAAACTCACTAGAGCATCTAATGTGGCCATCCCTCTGACACCAATCAGCTTAGGTACAATATCCCCAACATTAGGTAGAATTATCTTTGCCTCACAACTGCATTATTTAACTTTTTTAAATTAGCACATTCTCACATTGCATTTTTTTTAACCACTGACATACACAATTCAGTTGTTCTGTGATACTTCCAATCATACCAGATGCTTGCTTGCATATAAGTTCTGCCTCTACATTACATAGTATCAGAAATGGAACTCTTCTGGGTGTGGTCAAGACATATGGGAGAGGGGCGTGGCCAAGGATGAACACAGGATAGCAGCAGATTTCTTCAGCTCCGCCAATTTCATTACATTGACAGGAATTAATTACTTAAAAAATTAATTCTTGAAGTAATTTTCTTTCTAAATATGTTTGTTTTATATAGTTCTTGAACTATATCTAAAAAAGAAAGGAAATCTTAATAATATTCCTGTCAGAAATTACTTTGGAAATTTTCCTGTCAGTTTATCAGTCTGAAATGAGTTCCAGTAAGACAAATTCTCAAGACTCCAGCATCAAGAAAGAACTTTAGTCTCTGATAATTATAGTCCAGCAACTTACTGCTAAGATGGATAAAATGGATACTAAAATAGACACTTTCATAGAAAAACTACAAAACAAATAGACTTGTTACATATGGACCTGCAACAACAGAAGATCCAGATGACAGGCATATAAGAAGCTGTGAATGACATGGAAAATAAAATACAAGAACAGGAAATCAACATTGAGTTTCTGCTGAAACAAAATACACATTTACAAACAAAGCTGGATGACCTGGAAAATAGATCTAGGCAATAACATTAGGATTTTTGGACTGCCAGAAAATATTGAAGGTAACAATATTACTTCTTTTTAACAACATGGCTCCCTAAAACTTTAGATTTACCAGAAGCATTCTCTTTTGGTATCGAAGAGCACATAGATCTATAGCTAATACTAACTCTAACAAAAACTATCCTAGATCAGTTATAGTTAGATTTCTATCATCTTTGATAAAGAGATGGTTCTTAAATCTGCTTGGGCTAAAGCTCCTGTTAAGTTTAATGAGACAACTGTGCTTTTGACAATGACTATTCTTCCATGGTAATTGCTAAAAGAAAAGTTTTTCTGCCACTAATAAGGGAGCTTAAAAGCACAGTTTAAAACATACCTTCTGTTTCCTGCCAAGCTTAAAATCTTCCTTCCTGATGGTCCTAAGGTCTTCGATGATTTAGACTCTGCTTTACTGTTTGTCAAAGAAAAAGGATTTTGGATAAAATAGAAGAAATGGAATGGGCTAGTTCTTCATTAAAGAGATTGGCAACTGAAGCTTCCTGGAAGACTTCAGAGAAGAAGAAGAGACTAAAAACAAATGATTTGTTATATGTTTTTTCTCTCTCATCATTTTAGTTCATTATTAATCTTTTGAATATAGTTCCTGCATTTCCAGAAAGCCACAAATATTTTGGAAAAGATTTAATCAAAGTTATTCTCTATGTGCAAAGAAATGTTTTGTTTCATAACCAGTCAAAATGCCTGAGGATTTAATGGCAGGTTGTTTCTGTGACTGATTTGTTTTCTTTCTGAAAAAGTAAGGTTAGTAATTTGATACATTTTTTTATCTTTACCTTTTTTCCTTTTATTATTTTCTTTGTTTAAACAATGACATTCTATTTAGATTATGTAGTGGGTAAAGGGTGGGGAGGGCAGGAGAGAACAGTAATGAAAATATCATTAATAGAATAATAACATATTTATTTCTTGTAAAAGTTTATAAGTTCTTCAAATGCTATTTCTAATTATACTTTCTTGATTATACTGCTTATGCTTGTTTGTAAATAATCTGTCATGCTTTAACTAATAATAATCAGAACTAAATAAGAGTAAATAATATGTTTTATTTTTAACTCTATTAATATAAACAGTAAGTAACATTCCATTGTATATACTTCTTACAGCTTTCTCTTACATCTTTATTTCTGCCTCACCCCTTTTATTTTCTCTTTTCTTTTCTTTATTAATATATAGAAATGCTTTTGACTGTGTGGGCACAGTGAATAATAGGATTTGTATGAAAATTGAGTTGGGAGAAGAATGCTGAGTTTTATTACTTGTTGGTAATTTTGAGTTTAATTTCACTTGCATAGAGGCTGTGATGATCTGTGGAATACATTGTGGAGGTTCTGTCATGTTTAGATGCATTTACACTGCTAAATGAATGTTTGTCACTAGTTTTAATAAGTTTCCCCAAAATGTTAAGAGAGACAATCTGGGATGTGGGCTGTCTTATGCACAATGTCCTTGAGTTACCTCAGAATCTTCAAATCACAGAATTCTCACAAAGAAACTGAAAGCAGTTAGTATAAACATTGACAAGGTTATCACACTGACACACCACAGATTCAGGAAAAATACTCTGTTCATAAAATATGTCAGTTATAATGAGTTTAAATGATGTAGTTTCTTGTAGTAAGTAAATGTCTTATTTTAGAAGGCATAAAAAATGAAACATTTATTTAAATGTTTTTGTTCTTAACAGCAGCATAATAATCTGTGTTAAAAATTTGTGTTCCAAACATATACTTTACTATAACTCATTTAATTCATCTGATTGACAAACATAAATAATCTTATAACTCTATTCTGGAAGAAATGTCATGTGATATATTTTAAAGCAGTAGGTTAGCATGATTGTAAAATCTGGTTACCAATATGTGTTTGCTGTGCATTATTTTGTATAAAGCAGACAGATTTATTCTAGGGACAGCAAGTAGGACAGTGCTCTACAAAGGCACAACTCAGTGAGATCAGATATATATATATATATATATATATATATATATATATATGTGTGTGTGTGTGTGTGTGTGTGTGTGTGTGTGTGTGTGAGGTGATGGTTTTTTTTTCTGAGAATCTGCATAACTATCTAATATGATTTATAATAATTTCTATGAATACAATATTTTACTCTATTGACAAAATGAATGTTTGCCACAAGTTTTAATAAGTTTCCAAAATGTTAAGGGAGACAATCTGGGATGTGGGCTGTCTCATGCATAGTGTCCATGAGTTTCCTCAGTAGCTTCACTCACAGAATTTTCACAGAGAAACTGAAAGCAGTTAGTATAAACATTGACAAGGTTATCACACTGACACACCACAGATTCAGGAAAAATACTCTATTCATAAAATATGTCAGTTATGATGAGTTTAGATGATGTAGTTTCTTGTAGCAAGTAAATATCTTATTTTAGAAGGCATAGAAAATGAAACATTTATTTAAATGTTTTGAAAATCTACTTAACAGTAGCATAATAATTTGTGTTAAAACTTGTGTCCCAAACATATACTTTACTATAACTCATTTAATTCATCTGATTGACAAGCATAAATAATCTTATAACTCTATTCTGGAAGAAATGTCATGTGATATATTTTAAAGCAGTAGGTTAGCATGATTGTAAAATCTGGTTACTAATATGTGTTTGCTGTGCATTATTTTGTATAAAGCAGACAGATTTATTCTAGGGACAGCAAGTAGGATTGTGCTCTACAAAGACACAACTCAGTGAGATCAGATATATATATATATATATATATATATATATATATATATATATATATATGTGTGTGTGTGTGTGTGTGTGTGTGTGTGTGTGTATGTATGTATATATGTGTATGTGTATATGTGTGTGTGTGTGTGTGTGTGTGTGTGTGTGTGTGTGTGTGTGTGTATGTGTATGTGTATATGTATGTGTGTGTGTCTGTGTTTATGTGTGTGATGGCTTTTTTTTTTTTTTTAGGTAATAACGCAGGTGTTTCTGAGAATCTGCATAACTATGCAATATGATTTATAATAATTTTTATGAATACAATATTTTACTCTATTTACAATAATGAGTTTAAGTAAATGCTGATATACAAACAATTCAAGATTTTTGGAAGCTGTTGATAGAATTCACATGACAGAAAATAGATGCATCTTAATGCATGTAATGTCTGAATCATATTAGCCAAAGTTTTGATTTAAATGAATGTTAGAACATAATTTTCTCTCCTCTTGATTTCTAACATTAAGATTATTTGAATGCTATTAGAATACAAGTGTTACATATTACATAGATCTATATAATAGTATGAACAGTTTTTAATAAAAAAAAAAAAGTTTATTTTAGTTTATATGATGCTGTTTTACCAAATGTGTAGTTTTGTCTTGATAGATAATTGAATTGAAAACTGTTAACCTCAGTTAAATATAACTAGTATTAAATTGATAAGGTGGTAGCTGAGGTACTGCTGCTTAGGGGGGGGGGGTAGCAGTAGTAAATACTGTTTCTAAGTTGGAGTTTTAACTCCAGGGGATGCAAGGTTTAATCCTTACATTATTTTCACTTGTTCATTGTTATATGTATATAGTTTTGACATCCACAATATATTTTGTACACTCATTGTCACTACAAACAAAATTGAATCCTATACAAAATCCCATAAGAGATTTAATAAATACAGCTATATTTAAAGGTACACCTAAAAGAGGAGATGTAACATTATTTATCTGGTTATTTGTTATTTCGATCATAAGATTCTTGAGTTTTAAAAATGCCAAATGACATCTTTAAAAGGAATTTCTTTAAACATTAATGGATTGAATAATCCGTGTAAAAGGGCAAGCCTAATAAGATACATTAATCTACACAAGGCCAATCTAGTCTTCCTGCAAGAAACCCATCTCTTGAAAAAGATATTGATAAACTAGCCACTAATAAGTATACAGTATTGGTTAGTTCAGAGCACACTCAGAAAAAAGAGGAGTGGCTATTTTATGGAATAAAAGTATGCCCATTCCTAAAACCATTAAGTCTTATCAGGATGACAAAGGAATGTTTTGTATGGTTACAATACAAATTAATGGGAAGACTTACACTTTAATTAATGTATATTGGATACCTGGAATTGGTATTAATACAGTGAAACATCATATTGATAAGATCATATCATTCTCTATAGGGGATATTATTTTAGCTGGTGATTTTAATTGTATACTACATGAAAGTGATACTACCACTATAAAGAAAAGAAGAATTACATCTAATGCAAAACATTTAAATGATTTTGCTAATTCTTATCATTTGAATGATATTAATAATCAGATAGAGTCAAAATCATTACCATACACCTTTTTTCTAACAGATACAAAACTTATTCAAAAATAGATAGGGTCTTTATTTCTAACCAGATGGTAACAGATTTAATTAATTCCAAAATCATTTCATGTCCTATATCTGATCATAACTCAATTGTTTTTGAATTCATGATAAAAATACTCATAATGTTCAGATCAAAAGGATACCAGCATACTTAACTCAGCTAAAAGACTATAAAGAATATATACTTTCAGAAGTACAACATTTTCTAGACATAAATAATACTCCTGAAGTCTCCATTGTCTATGTTTGGGATGCCTTAAAATCATATCTATATGGACAAAGTATCAGATGGTATAATAACAAAAGGAAATCTTGGGATAAGGAATTGTTAGATATTCAAAGTAAACTGGACTCTTATAAGCATAATAATAAAGAAAATATTATGGACAAGAAAGTTATTGAAGAAATAAACAAACTAAATGAGAAATACAAAGAAATTTTAACTCATAAAGTTAAAATAACTTTAGAGAAATACAAGTTTTTGTCTTATTCAATAAGCCCCAAATACTTACATAGACTTAAAAATAAAACAAAAGATTGAATAAACAAAACCATATCAAAGAAATCTTTTCTCTAAGGAAAAAGAAGAATGTCTCTAGTATACCAGAAATACTGGAATTTAGAAATCACTTTCACAAGATTAACCATAACAACATTAACATGGAACCTAAAGATAAAATAAAGGAGTTTATAACCACAAACATGAATAAAAAGCTTAATAAACAACAGATTAAACTATTGGACAAGAGTATTTCATATACAGAAGTTATTACACAAATAAATAAGCTTAAATCAAACAAAGCACGGGTAATGATGGTATTATACCAGACATATATAAAATCCTTCCTAAAACTACATATTCATTAATACATAAGGTTTTTATTCTGGCCCAAACTCAGTTAATCACCCCCCCATCTTGGCAATATACATTTATTTCACCAATTTTAAAACCTAATAAAGATCCAACTAGATGTTCTTCATATCGACCCATCTCATTACTTAATGTTGATTATAAAATGTTTATGAGTATTTTTGCTGATAGATTGAAGACAATTATCGGGGGCATTATAGACATAGATCAGACGGGCTTCATTGTAAATAGAAATACTTTTGATAATATAAGAAGAACTTTAACATTAATTGATTTTGCAAATAGGAAAAAGAAAGATTTAACACTTATTAGTCTTGATATAAGTTCAGCATTTGATTCAGTAAGTTGGGACTATCTGTTTACCTTACTGAAATGCACAAATTTCTCTGATGCATTTGTAAATTTAATTGAGCATTTATACAAAGGAACGCTGGCTTATATTAAGGTAGGAACATATGTTTCACAAAAATACCCATTCTTAAAGGTACAAAGCAAGGATGTCCACTTTCTCCACTATTATTCACTTTAGTAATGGAGCCTTGGGCTAATTTGATTAGAAACAGTACTGACATAGAGGGTTTTGAAATAGAAGAAAATACAACATCAAAAATTCAACTTTTGCAGATGATGTTCTAATTACATCAGCAGGATCTAATTCTTCTATGCAGTCTTTATTTGATAAAATGATGAATTTTAAAGTATTTCTGGTTTAATATTCAATGAAGAAAAAACTAAAATACTACCTATATATACACGAAAAAATACTCTCATTAGTGATTTTACTAAATATGTACCCAACTCAGGTCAGATAACTTATTTAGGTATAATACTATCTAAAGATATTAAATTTATTATATATAATAACTATAATACCTGTTTTCTTAATATACAAAATCTTTTTAATACCTGGAATAATATGTTTTTTACTATGGAGGAGAGACTTACAATTATTAAAATGATAATATTCCCAAGATTTTATACTTAATACAATCAATAATACTTTCACCTACAAAAATAACTATCAAGAAACTGAATACACTAATGTTAAATTTCTTATGGGCACCTAATAGACCTAGGATTGCATTAAAGAAACATACTAATAGCTGGTCTCAAGGGGTATTTCTTTTCCAGACTTTAATTTATATATTATCTCTTCTATTATAAAAGTTATTACTTTATTAATAGATCGGTCATATGTCGCAAAATGGAAAGATTATTGGGAGCTAATTAGTATGCACTTCATGAAAATCTCCTTAACACATAAAAATATGATTATAAATAACTCCATGTTGTGGTTGCTAAAGGAATTTTGTACCTCACCTATTACACCTAAACATATGGTCTGTTACCCATTAAATATTATTATTAGTTATCGTAACTTTATATTCATGCACCCTAAGTATAGGGAATGGAATTTTATTGTATTCCTATAATTTATACTCAGGGTATGCTTATGTCATCTACTTCTGAAGGAGCTCATTTAGCTATAGATAATAATCTAAAGTACTGGTATCAGCTGATATCTGATAATAAAGTTAAAAATCTAGATTTCTTAAAACAAGAATTTGATCTAAGAGAAACTTGCTGGTTAGAGGTTCAGATCTTTAGACAACATCTCATTGATAGAATAGATCTAATGTCTATAACAGTTAAAGAATCTATTCCAAAACTGATTGATTACTTGATAATAAATTTACAGCATAAAGTTTCTGATAAAGGTAAACTTTCATATATACATAAAATTATCAGACAAGAAACTTTTACAATGTAGATTCATACTGGAATTATTTCACCTCTATTAATGGGGACCCACCAACTCAACAAGATAAACAATATATATTGGAATCTGCTTATAGAACTACATCTTCCATTGTCTGGAGACTTTATACATGGAAATTTTTACATAGATCTTTTATACACCTTTGATGATGAATAAAATTAATAATAAAGATAATCTATGTAAGAGATGTAATGTAGAAATTAATGCTGACTGGGCTCATATGTTTTATGACTGTATGAAGTTGAAAGAATACTGGAAGTCAATTAATGAATTTTGCAGGCTCTTTTACAGATAATTTCATTATTTCTAAGTCTCTTATATTATTCAACACACCTGTACCTCAATGTGTTAAAAGATTAAGCTTCCCTTGTTATGGTCTATCCTAGCAGTGGCTAGGAAAATAATAACTAGAAATTGGATTTCAGATACACCTCCTTCGTTCAATGAATTTAAAAATGTTATGAATATAATGTGTCATATGGAAATAAGCACAATTAGAATGAGAACAACTAGAAAAACATCACATTTTATTGTATGGGATAATTTACAAAATTTGTTAAAAAATTCTAATTTCAATAGCACAGTATTTTAGTTTAATTAATTGATCTGATTGTAGTGGATGTCTTTGTAAATACTTTAGTTGTTTTGTTGAATATTATAATAATACCTATTTTTAATTATTTGTATAAAATTGTTATGATATTTCTCTTATATGTTAAAACAATAAACTTGTTTTGAAAGAAAAAAAAAAAAAAAAAAAGACATATGGGAGAATGTCAGGCTTTAACTTTATATTTATTGGCTCACAGTTAATCAGAACTACTTCATCAGCCATATTTGCTGGAAATCAGCTCAAACTTACATACTACAGTCTTATTGAGAAAACTGCGAAGGTTACTTATGAATTGGGTGGCACATTGGTGCAGCGGTTAACGTTGTCGACTCATAGCCAGAAGTTTTCTGGTTCGATTCTTGGCTGGGGTGCCTTCTGTGTGGAGTTTGCATGTTCTCCCTAAGTTTGTGTGGGTTTCCTCCAGGTGCTCCGGTTTCCTCCCACAATCCAAAGACATGCATCTGGAGCGTTTCTCCTCGGGTTTCCACTGAAAATAGGCTCTGTCCTAGTCAGACTTTCCCAGTCAACAAATGATAAATAAAAAATAAAATAAATAAATAACTCACCTTCCAGTATACAGAACCAGAATTCATATTTGTATCCCTTCCATGCAGACCTTACTAGGAATCTCCTATGCACCTTAGTATGATTGCATGGCTATATGTCTCTATTTCTGTTTCATGCCTCTGTTTGTGCTTTGAGATGATTCTATAAGTGCCGCATGATGTTACAGTAACATTAGCTCCCATATATATTTAAAGCTTTACTTGGGTTATACCTACTGGGAGTTTGACTTGCTATTCTAATTCAGTGTTTGACAAAACAGTCACTGGACTGAAAATGCTTTTTGAATGCCTTCTTTAGTTTTACTGTCAGTGACTGCTTCCTTTATTTGCTTTGTTTTGCACACTACAGTAAAATGTTCTGCCCTGTTGCATTTCTTTCACTTTGTGCAATGTGCAGCATGCTTTCCAGACACAGTATGTGAATGGTTACATCTTGTGCATGTGTCAAGCTTGCATTCAGACTGCTCCTCATGTACATGCTTACACTGGCCAGTATCGCATCACTTACTGAATCTGCCATTTTCTTTTCATTTTACCTCACTAACACATTATTTGTTGTACTTCTATTAGCATTTTTCTCTCTTCACTAGTTCAGCCTCTCTAGCAATCTGAATAGCATTTTCCAAAGTTAAATCCAGTTCTAGTTGTAACTGAAGCACTTCAGCATCAGCTGGCCCAGTTATTACTCCAAGTCCATTTCAGTGGAGGCCCTGGGAGAAAAATTCCATGCATAGTAATATACAATGAAATAAGTCATAAAGTGTAATGATTTAGTATTTTCACAGAGAGGGAGATCAAATGCATGGAAACAAAACACACAGTTGGCAAGAGAAATGAAATAAATTAACATCCTGTTTATTTTGAGGAAGAATAATGTTAAGAAGACATTCAGTTAGGTTAACATTTGTATTTAGCTACTTTTAAAACTTCATCCGTTTTACTTTGTGGGTAGCCCTTGCGGGTAGCCCATATGATTGTATGGGCATTTTTAGCTAAATGTTGCAGTTTCAAACTCATTAAATTATTTTTAGATCATTTACTTTCCAGTTTCATTCACTCAACATCACTGCCCATATGTTATCACATTATGTATGTAGATTAACAGTTTTAAGCTTGTCTAACTGCCTTGTTGCTACTTGAGGTCTTTTTAATACCATCTGCACACCAATCCATCATGGCCACTGTTGTGGCATTCTTATGGTCAGCAATCGCTGACCTCATTAAATGTCTTATCACAATGATATATTTGTCTGTTGGCAGGCCTAAGAGCTACATTATTAATTTTGCACTTGGTCAACCTTTGTTGCAATTCAGATACATCTGTTAATGCTGATTATACAGACACTACAGTACTGAATACCTACACCAGGAGAACATTATTTTCCAAAAGTGGCCTTTTCTGTATGTGTTTAGAATACACATCACACAGTAATCTGTTGCATAATGCTCATATATTTCCATTTAATACCAAAGATACTCTGATAATCTATGAAGTTTTGATATGTACTGATGTATACTTTCACTTCAAATATGATTTCTTTCATAAAGTCAGAATTGCTCTGGTGACCCAAAATGCAAGAGACTTCAATGATTGCACACTGCCTCATTAAATGTCTTATCACAATGATATATTTGTCTGTTGGCAGGCCTAAGAGCTACATTATTAATTTTGCATTTGGTTTTGCTGCAGTTTTTTTTTCTGGTTTTACTAAACTGTGCAACTGTCCATATGGGTCAGCCATTAAACCAAGCAGCATTATAACCATCTTTTCATTTTAGTGTCATTAGCAGTACAATTATATTCCATTCTTTCATTTTAAATTGAACAGACTTCCATGTAGCATTACAACACTAACGTCCAATATGGGCTGCCATTTTAGGGTTACTTCTACAGTCAGGTATTTGAATAATGCTTAAGTTTTAGGTCCTTACAGCATACAAAGTCAAGCATATTTTGCTTCTTTATATAAATAATGACCAGCCCGTTTGACATCAAAACCACCTTGCATTCCTATTTGATGTTATCTTCATGCTCAGAATCTCCTCTGCATATAATGATTAGTATTTTGTGTTATGCTGTGAAATATCAGTTTGTATTGAATTTACCTTATAAATCATTGTTATGCTCAGAATCAGTGCACATATAGAAGTTTCTAGAGGCAGGATAGCTAGTGAGTGGAATATAATGAAAATGTAGTTTCAAAACATGGTAGAAATAAAGGAGAAATATGAGAGGAAAAGTAATAGGATTTATTTTGTGTGAGATCTACAGAGTTTAAAGTATTGCAGAATAAGGGAGATCTCGCAGAGCAAGAAAATTAGCATCTGCAAAGTACTAAAAGGAAAATAAGAAAAAATGTATATAATATGCATGAGTGTAGAAAGGGTACAGTTAAACAACTATTTTTAATAAAAAAATACAGAGCACAAAAGCTTTTAGCACAATGATTTATGCAAGAAAATGCAGAGGGGGTTGTTGCCAAACCTGAGCTTTTAACAAACAGAGAGAGAGAGAGAGAGAGAGAGAGAGAGCGAGAGATTTTATAGTTACTAGAAATATTTTGAAATTTTTATTCATATAAAACAAAGGAATGTGGATCCCAAAAAAGGTACACGTGGAAATATTTGTGGAAGACTTCATTATGATGAAGTTAGAGGCAAATGTGGCTCAACAATTAATAGCTAATGCAGGAAGAGAATAAATAAAATGGTGATAGATAATAGGTTCATAGGTTCATAGGTTCATAGGTTACCATGAACCAAATGTGGCTCAACAATTAATAGCTAATGCAGGAAGAGATGAAATAAAATGGTGATAGATAATCAATCAACAGGGAAGTCTCCAGCAATAGATGTCCCTTTGAAAGTTGAGAGGGAAGACCGTGATAAAGATGTGGAAGTTATGTTTAACACTATTTTAAAGGGGGTCATTAGCATATTTAAAGAATGCTGTGTTGGTTGTATTACCTAAAGAGGGTAAAGACCCTTCATACCCAACTACATATAGACCTATTTTCATTGTAAACTGTCATTATAAAGTGTTTATGGCTATATTAGGTAAGAGAATAAGAAAACGTTTGTCAAAATTGATATATACAGATAAATGTGGTTGTATTGAGGGGAAGAAAACATTTGACAGCATTAACAGAATAATGACGATCCAGGGGGAAGCAGAGTGTAAGATTTTGTTGGACATTGATATAGAGAAAGCATTCAATAGAGTCAGCTTGGATTTTATGAGTATGGCAATTGTAATGTTTGCATTCCCATGAATTAAGGCGGGATGGTTTTCTCTCATAAGCTGAGTTTGACAATGGAATCAGGCAGGGGTGTTCTCTTTCCCTTTGTGATTTGCTTTATATTTAGAGCCATTGGCAAAACAAATGGACTCACAGATTCAGGGATATAATGGGTATGGTAATGGTAATCAAGAAACATTAACTTTATTTGCAGATATTATTTTGTACATGATAAAGCCAGAAAAGGACATTTTATAGGTTCATAGGTTCATAGGTGTGTACTGGGCTAATGACCCTGGAACCTTTACAAGCCTAGCCCATAGGATTACCCTGGCATCATGCCACCTAACATTAGTTCCCAGTGCCTCTGTTGAGTAGAGTCACTGAAGTGATCCCCGAGGTAATTTTCTATATCCCATCCACTCATCAAGAGAAGAGGGCCAGTGAGGTGCTTTATTTGACATGTATGGGAAGTCTATTCCGTAGCATGGACACTCTCTGGGTTACGAAATTGTCCCTCCAGCATGTTCTGTTGATTGGGGTAATGAGGTTGAGGTCTCTGGAGTGTGTGATGCAGAGGGACTGGGATTTCTTTTGATGTAGCAGTTCTAACAGAGCTGGATCAGACATGGCTTTGTAAGTCAAGCAGAGATCGCCTCTAAGCAGGCAATATGAGACAGAGAATAGTTGGAGTTTTTTGAGTCTGTCCATATAGGACAACTGTTTAAGGCCTAGGTCATCTTTGTGAGGTACTTTTTCAGGCTCTCCAGTTGTTGCAGGTATCTAGTGAGGTACATGCCAAATGGGGCATTGTACTTGATGATTGGCCTAATGAGCGAAGAGTAGAAGGAGACAATGACCTCTTTCTTCCTGGATGCAAAACCCTTAGTAATGAGATGTGCCACATAGAAGGACTTTCTGACCACAGTGGCAATGTGGTGGTCAAAAGAGAGGTTGCTGTCAACCTGTGTTCCCAGATCTCTTATAATGCCTTCTGTGTTCAGTGGACTACCATCGATGTGGTAATTCATGTGAACTGTTTTTTTTCCCAAAGGGGATGACAACACATTTTTGGCATTGAGCTTAATGCCATGGTTCTGACACCAGTCACTGGTCTCAGTGAGGCCTTTCTTCAGGATGTCAACATCACTTGGGGAGTTCATAAAAGCTCCCAACTTGCAATCGTCTGTAAACTTTGTCAGCTAGAGTCCCTTCGTGTTGGCCTGGACGTCAGAGAAGTAGTTAGCAAACAGGAGAGGACCCAGGACCGAACCCTTTGGGACTCCACTCATGACTGGTTGGCAGTCTGACTTGGAGTCAGCTACTTTCATACTGTGAGTTCTATCTGTGAGCCAGTTTGCAACCCACCTAGTGATATAGGGGTTGATGCCTAGCTTTGTGAGTTTTTCTATGATTCCTGAGTGGGGAATGGTATCAAAGGCCTTGGCCAGATCAAGGTAGGCTGTATGAACCACCTCACCTTCATCCACGGCTCTGGTGACTGACTCAAAGAAGTCGATCAGGTTGAGCAGGCATGCTGTACCCTTCACAAAACCAAACTGTGTGGGATCCAGAGTTTGCAGATTCCCTATATCCTTGTTTATTAGGTCCATGATGATGCATTCCATAGCTTTGCATATCAGACTTGTCAGGCTAATGGGGCGATAGTTCCTAGGGTCTGTAGTCACTCCTCCTTTGTGGAGAAAGATGACTGCAGCAGTGCACCATTTGGTAGGGACAAAGCTTGTGGTGAGGCTGTGATTGAACAGAGCACATAGCTGTGGTGCCAGTTCACTCTGTAGTTCATGTTGAAAACAGCCAGGGATATTGTCAGGTCCCATAGAAGCTGTATTCTTGGCCTTGGATATTGCTGTTTTAACCTGTGCAGCAGTAATACTGGGTGCCTGGCAATCTACTGGTATTGTGATTAGTCATTTTGTGTGGGGGGGGGTAAAGTTGGCACCGAATCTGTCAGCCAGTATACTAGCAATAAATGTTGGGCCGGTATAGGAGGTACCATTGTGCAGTAGCTCAGAGCAAATCTGGGTATTGCCATGGAGATTCTTTACATAACTATAGAAGGCCTTGTGGTTGTCTTTACTATCTGCTGCAATTCTGTTTTCATAGCTAGCTTTAGAGGATTTGATGAAGGATCTCAACTTTTTGTTGAGGCTGATAAGGGAGCTTTTCCAGCCTTTTGACTTCACCTTATTCCATATCAGTTTCCTTCTGTTGTGGAGTTTGTTTATAGCAGGGGACCACCAGATTGGCTTCCTTTTTTTTTTTGAGGAGAGTGTCTTGGTTCTATTGGGTATGGAGAGATCCATGCATTTGTGTACATGTTCGTACAATGCATTGGTGTTTTATTCCATGGTCATGCAACTATTCTCCATTTGCATGGGCGCCGTGAAGTTAGCCACCTCTGTTTTTAGGAGCCCAAGGTTAGCTTTGGAGAAGTTTTTTTCCAAGGTGATTAGTTTGTGGTTGGATGTAACCAGAGAGGAGTTGACTATTGGTGTAGAGCAATGGTTGCCCATGTTAGTAATGACCAGGTCAAGGATGTTGCTACCTCTAGTGGGGATAGAATGAGCTGGTCCAGGGCACTGGCATTAATGAATTCCAGGAAACGTTGGGCAAGTGTATTGGTACATGAGTAGTTTTCCCAGTTAATGGAGGGGTAGTTGAAGTTGCCCAGTATGAGACTGTTAGGTTGGACCCTGATATTCTCCAGGGTGCTTAGGAATGTGGAGTGTGAGTCTTGGGACATGGATGGGGACATATAGCAGGCTATGACCTAAATTGCTGTCTTACCCAATGTTAGCTGCACCTGAAGTATCTTTGATCTGTTATGTTGGGCTACCAGTCTGGAGGTGCATGCATCCTTTATGAGTATGGAAGCACCACCGCCTTTGGAGCTTCAGTTCATGTTCTGGGGCCAAAAGGTGTGGAATGAGTTATAGCCTGGTAGTGCGGGGGTGATTTCTGCTGCTATGAACTAGGTTTCTGTTACAGCACAAATGTCGATGTTCTCCATTTTAAGGAGTTCTTCGAGTGAGTGCATTTTGAGATTTAGACTTCTAACATTGAGCAGCATGACCCTCAGATTGCATTTGTTTGTAACTGTTATGGTGGTAATTTGGTCTTTGGAATACTGCCTAAAAAGGCACTATAGGGGTGGCAAGAGCTTTAGCCAGTATCCGGAAGCCCAGGGGTGACAGATGCAGGCCATCTCTGACAAGGCATCGAGCTCTGTCAGTCATGTCATCTCAGGCAGACAGATACTGGATCCCCTTAGAATGACACCAGAAACTTAGCCAATTGTTGAAATCAATCATTTCCTGCTTGTACTGTGGTATAATTCTGGGTGATGGTAGGATGCTGCTCAGGGCTGGGGTCATACCTGCCTGGGCTACATAATCTGAGAGTTCCTCCATGTCTCTTTTCATGTAGTTCAGGGAGGTACATCTCAGGTCATTCACACCCACATGTACAATGACAGAGTCATATTTGTACATGTTGTTGAGGGACCTGAGTGCATGCATTATGTGATGGATCCTGGTACCTGACAGGCAGCAGACTGTTACTTTCTCCTTATTCAACCTAATGAGTGGGATGTCAGTGTGCCTCTCTATTGAGTCATCTATGACTAGTGTGTTGGGCATGCTGTTTTGCCTTAAGGGCTTTGGTTGAGTGGCACACTGTTTAGGAGAGTCATGTGTCTCATGATTAGTGTTGTGTTGTGGTGGTTGAGTGCATTTTTGCCTTGGAGGCCACTGCTGTTTGGGTAGATTTTTATTGAGAGCCTCTGTGAAGGCGGGTGTGTGGTTTGCATTTTTATGTGAAGGCAGTGCTGATGTGTGCTCTGGAGGGCTATGTGTTACATGTGGTGTGGTGCAAGTGTTGGCCTTCTCCTTTTGATCAGTTATTCCGGTCTTGGCTGGAGAGTGCATGGCTTCCAATTTGGATGTATAAGTATATCTCTCGCAAGTCTGACTGTTGGGAGGTAAGAGGAGAGGGTTGTCAGTGTACATGAGGCAGTTGTTACATTGCCTCAGGATGCCCAAGTTCACCAGGTTAATAGGAGAAAGCACAGGGCACTGACCTTTAGACTTGCCTGGAGGGGTGGTTATTAATAATAAGTACTGGAGCTGTTTCCTTGTAGAACATTTAGTGCTGGTAGCACTTTTGTGTGCTACAATAATTGCTACAAGAAGTCTGGTAAAGTGCTAGACTAATAAGCTGGTAAAAGTGCAGGAGAGGAGAGAACTAGCAGATCTAAGGGAAACATTGAAAGGCAGATTTTGTGGCACCACTCAGACGCTTACAAACAGTCCTGGATCCAGCAAATCTGTATCTGGACTAGACTAGTTACAGAAAAAGCGGGAAATAAGTGCAAACATGGGCTTTTAAACCAGAAAGTTGAAACAGATGGAAAAACTGCCCAAATGGCCAATAAACTACAATTTCTGGGCCAGAAACCACTCCTCTTGTGGTAGATAGGCTACCTAGTGCTTACTACTCCAACTGATAAGCTAGAAGGCTTCCCTCCAACAGAGAAAGACTTGCGGGGCTCAGAAGCTTACAAACAGTCCTGGATACAGCAAACCTGTATCTGGACTAGACTAGTTACAGGAAAGGCAGGAAACACGCTTAGAACTTTTTTTTTTTTTTTTTTTTACAGAAAAGCAGCTAAAACCACACTAAAACAATTAAAATGCAATGCAAGCTAGAACACTTGAGTTGTAGCAATATTAAAGCAAATACAGTTTAAATAAATGCAATAGTCTGAACTGAATTCAATTATTGTTTTATTCGACTGTGAACAGTTAAAAAAATGTCAAAAAATATACTTATTAGCTCTATATTTCCAGATTGTTTGAGAAGCACACTCAGTTAGAACACAAAGTGGAAAGGGAGAAAAGAGGAACAGAGATAATTCAATGTTAAGAAACTAAGTGGGTTGGCCTTCTCAAATGTTCTCGCTGTATTAGGTAGAATGAGCTAATGACACTGGACTGGGAGGAGTGTCTCAGAACAGATTTACAGTAGGGCCAGGCAATTGCAAAGCCACCTAGTATAACAACAAGATACCAATAGGAGGGAGGGTGGGAAATTAAATCAGTAATATGATACACACCTTGGCAGGAAATCAGAACAAACAAACAGATGTTTAACAAATGGAAAAAATGTCCAGTTAATAACTTACACACAGTGAAACTAGCTAGAAAAGATTTACAAAGAGTGTGACAGTAAAAATCTTATTTAACAGGTTCTGTGAGCAGACAATTTTAGTACAACCATGTAGATTAGTTTATAGGTATAAAATACAGTAAGAAGTATGTAGCAGACAAAAATTGCTATAAATATCTAGAATAAGCCCTAACTAGTAAAAATAAGCAGAAAACAAGATACTTATTGTTATATTTCACAGATCAGAGTTTTGGTCAGTGCCCCTCTTCTGTTTAGCTCTGTGTGATATGGCAGAAACACTCACAAGGTCTCTGAAGGCCAGCCAGTGCTTTCTGCCTCACATATGCGAGGATTTTTGTTCCACAGCATAGGAGTCTTTGGGTGATGAAAACTTCTTAAGTAACAGAAGGTTGAAACCAGAAGCAACTTTAAAAAAAAGCTCAAAAGAACCAATGAGATGCTTACTCCAAGCCGTAGACCAGGCAACCCTAACCAGCCAATGACTATAAACACTGCACTCTCACTGAAGTGGAAACTGGCTTTTGCTAAACTAAGATGGCCTGGAAAATGTGCTCAGAACACATAACCTCTGCAAACAAACAACTAGGCCCAGAAACACAAACCTGTATATGAACAATGCTACAGCTACTGCCTACACTATTTTAGGCAGAAAACGCTACAGAAATGTTTATCACAGCAGAAAATTAGCAGTGAGACACTAAATAACCATTTTAAAAAGATAAAGGAGCAAGGAGACTCTAGAGAATGCTTTAACTGCAAACAAATCAGTTATATGATACACTCCTTGGCAGGAAATTAGAACAAACAAACAGATGTTTAACAAATGAAGAACATTTCCAGTTAATACCTTACACACAGTGAAAATAACTAGAAAAGATTTACAAGCAGTGTGACAAGTAAAAACATTATTTATCAGGCTCTGTGAGGCAGACAATTTTAGTACAACCATGCAGATTAGTTTATAGCTATAAAATACAGTACAAAAATTATGCAACAGACAATAAAAAGTGCTATAAATATCAGAATAAGCAATAACTAGTAAAAATAAGCAAGAAAAAGCAGGATACTTATTGTTATATATCACAGATCAGAGTTTTGGTCAGTTCCCTTCCTCCTTTTAGTTCTGTGTGAAATGGCAGAAACACTCACAAGGTAACTTCTTAAGTAACAGAAGGTTGAAACCTGAAACAACTTAAAAAAAAAAGCTTGAAAGAACCAATGAGGTGCTTACTCCATGCTGTAGATCAGGCAGCCCTAACCAGCCAAATGATCATAAACACTACACTCTCACTGAAGTGGAAAATGGCTTTTGCTAAAATAAGACAGCCTGGAAAATGTGCTCAGAACACACAGCCTCTGCAAACAAACAACTAAGCCTGGAATCACAGTCCTGAATATGGACAATGCTACAGCTACTACCTACACTATTTGTAGGCAGAAAACACTACAGAAATGTTTATCATAGCAGAAAAACAGCGCCACTAAATGAAAGTTTTAAACGGCTAAAGGAGCAAGTAGACTCTAGAGAATGCTTTTAACTGCAAACAAATCAGTTATATGATACACTCCTTCGCAGGAAATTAGAACAAACAAACAGATGTTTAACAAATGGAGAACATTTCCAGTTAAGGTTTACAATCACATAGTCGATCGCACTGTGTGCGATCAATGTATGTGCGTAAATCAGGTAGCAGAACCATTAGTGCAAGTACTATATTGTCAAACCTTACAATAGCGAACAGCTGCTATAGCAATGTTTGACAATGTAGTGCAGATTGCACTATAATGGGGAATGGGAAATGTACCCTTTCCTCAGTGTAGTGCGATCTTGGAGTTTGTATATATAAGTAGGGGAGGTGGGGGGTGCAGGGGGGCTTGCCACCCTGAAAAACATGTTAAAATATGTTTAGCGGCTAAGAGAACTTCAGTGGAGTTGAAATGTTCGACATTCAACTTCACTGAAATGCTCATTTCGGCATTTACTGCATTTGGTGTTGTGATTTCTGAACATTTTCTTCGGATATATGCACTTTCGGCCACAGTAGTGTCGAACATATGACAGTAAACCTCCAGTTAATACCTTATACACAGTGCAACTAGCTAGAAAAGATAAACAGTGTGACAGTAAAAACCTTATTTATCAGGCCCTGTGAGGCAGACAATTTTAGCACAAGCTATAAAATACAGTAAAAAGTATGCAGCAGACAATAAAAAGTGCTATAAATATCTAGAATAAGCAATAACTAGTAAAAATAAGCAAAAAAAAACAGGATACTTATTGATATATATCACAGATCAGAGTTTTGCTCAGTGCCCCTCCTCCATTTAGCTCTGTGTGAAATGGCAGAAACACTCACAAGGTAACTACTTTTGGTGCTGTGAAACATTTTGAGACCATTTCTAGTCTTATCAGAATATAAAATAAATTAAGATAAAACAAAGGTTATAGAGGTAAACTATGTACCCACACATGAATTAGTTCAGCAATACCCATATTTATGGAAACATGATAAGATGAAGTATTTAGGTATAGGGATTAAAAACAATTATTTTATGGTAGCTAAGAATATGTGGGAAGAGACTAAACAAAAGATACAACAAACAATACTGTGACACTGGAAACTCTTGATTATGGATATGGTTAGTAAAATACAAGCAGTGAAAATGTTAGAGTTTTGGGGAATTTATCTGAGAGGAGAAGAGGAAAAGAGTTATCTGGGATAAGTTGATTCTCTCCATAGAACAAGGTGGTTTAGGATTACTTGATATGAAGGGATATGTTAGAGCAGTGATTCTCAAACTGTTATGGGCCGATGCCCACTTTCAAAAATGGTAAGTTTTCAATACTCACCATGTAAACTATTGTCATCAGAACCAAATCAAGGTCAAATGGGGCCCTAGGCAGAGTAATGGGTCAGGGCTCCCCCCAAACTCAGCCCCCCAATGCAGCCATTTCAGTGCCCCACTACTTGGCTATTTCTCCCCAATTACCATAAACACTGTTCAAATCTCTCGGTGTGCATACTGTTTTCTGCTTTACTTCTACAGTGATTACAGATGTTTGGATTTAAAACTTTTATTTCAAATTTTATAGCACAATCACTGATAGACATTTGCTTAACAAACCAATGCAGTCTCACAATGAAAACAGACTTAGCATTAAAACTTCTCTGCCTTTGAAACTCACATTCCCTGAAATAGCATTGATACCCATATTCAAAGAAAATGCATCAGGCTAGTGGCGGATTAAATTTACCTCTGGGCTACTTCAAATTGGGTCTATATCAGCTTATCAAAAGCTGATAACATCAAACGCTAGTTGATCGACCTCAAAAGCTCGAACAATCAAAATAGCGAAGACACAGAACAGCAATTTTTTTCCCAGGGAAAAAAATTGCTGGGGAATTGTCAGGAGTTTGCTATTTCCTCCACTGTGGTGCGATCTCGGAGTTGGTATATTTAAGTAGGGTGTGTGTGTGTGTGTGTGTGTGTGTGTGTGTGTGTGTGTGTGTGTGTGTGTGTGGGTCACAGCCCCCCACATCAGGGGGTGTGAAGCCCCACACTTTATGTTGTGTTTTATTTTTTTATTTTTATTTTTTGCGGAACAGAGATTTTTTCCCTGGAAAAAATCGCTGTTCCGTGTCTTTGCTATTTTGGTTGTTTGACCTTTTATGGTTGATCAACTAGCATTCGTAGTTATCAGCTTTCGATAAGCTGATATAGACCCTTCAAATCATAGGCCTCTTGCACACATTTCTAGAACCATGCAAAAGTTTTTTGATTCACTTTCCTGATTGTATTAAATTATATCCCTTGTATAATACAGCACCACTTGTTAGAGTGTGTTATAAATTTATAATTTTGAACATTTTTCCAGTAAACAATGAAACAAAACATATGAACCAATAATGACAAAACTGCCCAGTTCAGAACATTTCAACCATAAAAGGCCACTCAAATGTCTGTCATCACAATCCACTAATATCAGTCAATATGCACAATCTCTGCTGAAGTAAAAGTCATGTGAATAATTCCACCTTAAAGAGATCTGTAACTAATGAAGAGGTTGCTGTTAGCAAACAACTCTATATTTCAGTCTTTTATCTGCAAATTTAGTGCCTGCTGCCCTTGAAGAATAAATCGTCTATGTTACATTAATAGTAAGCTGGTAATATTGCAATAGGGAATGGATGGCAAACTGAAAACAGGTTCATAGTTACTAGGTATCTCATTCAAAGGAGGACATACTCAAGACTGCATCACCCCACCACCCTTAAAATACAACACAATATCAGCAATCCATCTACATGGTGTGGAGTAGAACCTACAGCGTTCTTCATCAAAAAGCAACTATGCTACCTGTTGTGCTACTAACACTGCTTTAAAGTTCTATACCACAGTAGCGATACCATTTGCTAAACAAAACAGTTGCAAATTGTAAACAGATTTAGCATAAGCAGCAGTAAACTTGTCTTCCTTTAAAGCTCACAGTTCCCTGAAAATGCACTTGAAACTAAATTGCCTGAAAACTGTACCCTGATTTGTCAAAAAAAAAAAAAACAATTTTTATGAGGAACACACCAAAAGTGTAAGGCAAAAATCTGGACATTCTGTTAAAATCTGTACAGTTGAGAGATATGACACACATACACCCCTATCTCCCTCTTACACCCCTATACATCTCAACCTCTTAGAGCAAGAAATCTGGAGAAAGCCACAAATAATGGAGGGTGTGATGAAAAAGGGTCAAAAATAGGGACAACTTTTAAATATTGCTATTACCAACTTAGAAAGGTGATAGAACAGCAAGTTTTGCATTAATGTGAATTTTCTTAAAGATATGACGTCTAAAGCTCAAATGTCTACTATTATTTTCTGACTTCTGTTCTTAATGATTTGCCAGAAAAAACACAATTTTATGAGAAACAGACCAAAAATATGAGGCAAAAATGTGAACATTCTGCGAAAATCTGGACAATTGAGAGGTATGACCCCCCATCCATTTTACACATGCATACACAGACACATCTACTTCCCTCTTACACACACACACACACACACACACACACACACACACACACACACACACACACACACACACCTGCCTCTCACTTGTCCATTTGTGGTCCTCAGTCCAAACGTCTTCTGGAATTCAAATTCCACATGCACGGAAGATGACGATGTAAGCAATCAATCACACAGATACAACAGATGTTTGCAACCTGTTTTCATCTTCTGCATTTGTGTGACCAAAAGCAAAGGGTATTCTTAAAGAAGAATGCCCTGAAAAATATGTAATTATTATTATTTAATTTAAAGAAAATCTTACAACCCACCCAAAATCAGCTGGCGAGCAACACTTTGGGACTTTCTGTGTTAGAGGTACACAAGGCTCTTATGCATAACAGAAGAAGGTTATAAATAAAAGTGGACAGGCATGATGATGAAATGGAGGACCAAGAAATAAGGAGAGAATAGGATTTTGGGTGCGGGTCTTTAAGCAGATGAACAACCATACAGTAAGTTTCATTCATACAGCAACAAGAACTATTCTATGAACTAAGCAAACATGGGAATGGAGAAAGGAAATTTTATGAATAGGGATGACTGTAAGGGATATATAAAATAGGTAAGAGGGGCCTGGAAATTACTGGATAAAACTTAGGAAAAGAATTAAGACACTGGGAACAAATACCTAGACAGGGAAAGGTTATTGAGTGAGATGAGGTCAAGAAGAGGATTAGGTCAAGAAGAGGATTACAGACTGCCATCACCTCCAGGGATTGATGACAGAGTACAGGTAAAGAGAAATGGGTAGGAGGGAGCTATCGTGAAATACAAGCTTTTTTAGCGTTTTTAACTAAGTTTAGAACAGAATTTGCTGTTAAAATATGATAATTACTACGGCATTTAACTATTGAACAATAACTATATTAATCAATTTGAGGAAGCTAGAAAAAATGGAAATAGAGAGAATGGAAAGGCAATATACAAAGGTCCAAAGGGGGGACATCTGTATGGCTTATAAGTATGTAAAGTCCAGAAAGTTTACAAAATTTTCTTGGAAATGTTTGCACTGATATTTTGCATTCCAAGAGATTGTTTTCCACAAGTAGAGTGAGTGCTGGAGGTATGATGAGAAACAGAAAGGCAATTGGTGACTTGTTATGAGAATGCCAGGCACATTTTGAAAATGCATTAGAGTACTTTGTCAGAAATATTCCGAGAGCAAAAGGTTGTAAATAAGGGCATTTTTTTGAGCAGAGATTTGCTATTGGCGGCTACAAAACAAAATTTTTAGATAATGGAAATCAAAATCTAAACCAAATATAAATAAAGTATTGAAGATTGCAAAGGAGATAAACGAACTGGAGGTGGGATCGTTAGAACGGGAAAGAGCAAATTGCATAGAATTAAATAGAATTTGTAGGAACATTGTACGCAGAATAATGTTCTGGAGGATAAGTGAGGTAAGGCAGGAAATGAGCGATTTATGTCATGTTGGAATGAATGACAGTTGTTAAAAAGAAAACATATATGTATAATGCCTGAAAATAATCAAAGATGTTTACAATGGTTTGTTTTCTTTTAATATATGTGAACCTATGTGTTTTTTAAATGTTGAGAACTTTAAAATAAAGACATATAAAAATCACTCCATATAAACTGTTATAGAAGTCACTGAGTAGCTCTACTCATACAAAATTATACTGATGGTTGAATTAATCAGCCAGTCAATGGTCTGGTCTGACCTTAATAACATTTCTTACAATCTTACATGAATGAGATGCAGCCTGTGAACAAAATAGCCATCCTTAACAGCATACTATTAACAAAGGTGCAACTTGTCTACACAGCCAAGGTAACAGTACAAAATAGTTTTATAGGTTCATAGGTTGGTACTAACCTATTGGCCCTAGGGCCTATACATGCCTAGCCATAACAATTCCCTGGCTATTTCTTCCCACAATATTTACTTCCCTGGTCCCCTGTCTAGCAGGGTGATTGACGTGATCCCAGGGTAAATTTCCTTTCTCCCATCCAATCGTCAAGGTTCCTTTTGAAGAGGGCCAAGGAAGTGCTCTGCTTGACATGTATGGGCAGTCTATTCCAGAGTCTGGGGAGTCTCTGGGTCAGGAACCTATCCCTCCAGCATGTTTTGTTTATTGTGATGATAAGGTTTAGATCCCTGGAGCATGTGGCTCTGAGGGATTGGGATTTCTTTAAATGTAGCTTTTCCAGCAGCTCTGGGTTTGACATGGCCTTGTATGTTAAGCAGAGATTGTCTTTGAGTAGACGATATCCGACAGAGTATAGTTGGAGTTTTTTAAGGCGGTCAGCATAGGACATCTGCTTTAGGCCTGTAATTCTTTTAGTGAGGTATTTCTGTGGCCTTTCCAGTTGTTGCAGATGTCTTGAGAGCTACATACCAAATGGGGTGTTGTATACTATAATGGGTCTAATGAGGGATGAGTACAGTGGAACAATGACCTCCTTTTTTGTGGATGAAAAGCCCTTAGTGATGAGGTGTTTTGTCCATTATGTTCATCTCTCATAATCTGCACACACTCAGAAGATTTCAGGTTCTTAGGTTATTACACTTTCTGCTTTCAGCTCCAATGGTCATCTGGGAATGCAGACTCCAGTGTCCTAAATTCACAGGGTTTGAATATTGACCCAGGAATTTTACTGACTTTGAAAAGAAGGTACAGATGTAGATTTCCTGGTGTATTATGCCAGATGGTTCCATAAGGAAGATATCAACACAAATATAAACATTTTGCACAGGTTTGTTCGGGTCTATATCAGAACATCAAAAGTTCATACTTTCGAGTGTTCTTACATCGACCCCTATTCAGCGAACGCTGAAAATAGCAAAACAACAGATGACCAAATTTTTTCCTAGGGAAAGAATTCAGTTGTCCGTTTCTGTTGTTTCGCTATTTTTAGCACTGTGGTGAAAAGTTACGGGTCGGGTTCAGGTAAGTGTGCGATTGGGCGTGGGTTAGGTCAGTTAGGGTTAGGGCGCGAGGGAGGTGTGTTTGCGATTGTGTGGATGTGAGGGTTAGGGCGGGTTAGGTGAGATAGGGTTAAGGCACGAGTGAGCTGAGTGTACGATAGTAACGGACTTTAGGGTTAGGGTTTGGGTTAAGATAAGTGGATAGTTAGTGGTGTTTGTATAGTTTAGTGTAGGGTTAACTGTAAGATTTTGGGTGTATGTGTATGGATTGCTGTTTGTTTGGTGTGCTTGTGTTGTGTGTATGTGTTTTGGAACAGTGAATTTTTTCCCTAGGAAAAAATTTGCTGTTCTGAATGTTCGATGTTGTCAGCGTTTGCTGATTAGGGGTCAATGTAAGAACATTCGAAAATGTGAACTTTCGGTGTTCTGATATAGACCTGGTTTGTTCTATATGCCAAAATAAAGTACAGAGAGCAGCTTGACTACTGATTTTAGAACTGCTCTGGTATTCCAGTTCTAGGATCACAGTAAAGCCACTTGTTAAAGGCTTTACAAGCTAGACAGACTGTAATATACTGATAATGCATGCCAAATACATTGAGATGCTGTAGTATATGGGCATCTTCCATGTTTTTACATGTAAGTATCTGCTTAGTAAACTTCTTTTGAACCAACTTTAAGTCAGGCTTCTTATAAAATTCCGTACATATATAGTTGCTTCTCTGGCAGAAACAATTTTAAACATTAATCCCATCATCCTCATTTTATTTCTGGTGTGGCATTTTCTACAAAATTTAGATCATCATGATCCAGAAACCCAAAGCTCAAATAGCATCATAAGGGTCATGTACTTGAAGCTCTGTATGTAGTTGTGATGTCTGGTTATCTAGACTCAAGATATTATATTTATGAATAAAAATATTTAAGTCTTTACATGTTAGCTGCAAGTATATGCTGTTAATATAATTGCAGTTCATAAGTGAATACTAGATTAACTGCCCTGAAAAGGCATTTTAAGTCTAGATGGTAATCTGAGGTCAGCATCGAACCTTGTACCTATGAGGCAAAGACCTTAACCATTGTGCCAATCCCACAGTTCACTATAGTGAGGTTGAATTATGTATTAAAAACAACTCCTATTTTTACGCCATCAGCATGTTTTGAAATCTAGCATTTAATTGTAATGGGAAGTGGTGAGATTATTAGATTTATTTATTTAAATAAATACATTTTAATGGGAAGTTGTGAGATTATGAGATTAAACAATATGGCATCTAAAACGAACCCTTGAAGAACACGGTGTTCTATCTTAAACCATTCAGAATTATAACCTAGAATAGTTACTCTTTTGAGTCTATCGGTTAACCAGTCACAAATCTACCTTATTATAAATACATTAACTTTTGATGTGATTTAATGGTTCATATGACATCATAAGGCAAGGAGTCAAGCATCCAATCTAGGTCAAGATTATGTAATTATTACTGGGATCTAAAGAGTTAAGGCTGAAACTGGTTTGTATAACTCCACAAAGAATGTAAAGGTGGGTCATTCCAGATAGAAGCCATGTTGGAAGGTACCAGTAAGTAAAGAATAAGATTAAGAGGATGTCAATACAATCAGTAAGTTTTTTTCTCAAAGCACTCAGAGAATACTGATGTAAGACTAATTGGGGGTTAATTATAGATCAAATACACTTAGCCACTTTGTGATGAGAACAGTGGTGGCTAATTTCTATTCAGTCAGTAGTATTCCTTATTCTAATAATGAATTGAACTTCTTCCCAATGGCTCAGTCAGCCTGTCATCCATTAAGTTAATCATTCAAATAGCCAGAAATATTATTTAGACTCTTGCTATGCTAGTAGTTCTGTTTATATTTCCAAAAGAAACTTGAATATATAGGATTATGATTGGGTGCCAGAATGTAGTTAGATTATTATGTGTTTGAGATATGAATGCCAAGAAATTCACCTCAAGAATAATTCTGGACAAATCTAGAAGTAATGGGGAGGAGACAAAGATTGAAATCTGGGACAGTTTTTAAATCTTGTTAAATGTTCTAAACAACAATAAATAAAAAACTCTAATATCTGGCATTATTAACTGACTGTAATCCCCAGCAGTTTACCAGAAAATCAAATTTATGACGGACAGGGTGAAATATAAAGCAAAACCAGAGATATTCTGCCAAGTCAGGGATAGCTGAGACACACAGACAGCAAGCAGAGATTATGTCCAAATATTTCTAGGTTTTGGTTATTACCAAAAAAAACTAAAATTATAAAAATAACCCAGAGATTTTTGCTTGTCACTCTTTTTATTCAGAGTCTTAACACTGGTATAATGTTATTAAATCTGATCTGGCTAACAATTCATGTAGCGTAAACTCATTCCTAAAAATGTGTTGATTTCTAGAATACATAGGTCAGCAAGACAGAACTATAATTTAAATGCAAGTGATTTGGCAAAAACAAACTTTGATACAGATTAGCTTCTTCAAGACACACTTTAAAAATATAATTTACTTATTTCTTCATGTGAGATGATAGACTTGTGTATATGTCATTACTGCATCATAAATTATATATTTTTAAAGGTGTTGCCCCTCAATAAATCTGGAAGGTAAGCTTGTAACATTAGAAAGTCACAACTAACCAATTTAGGATACTTCCATTCTTTCTTTCTGCAGACATGTTAAAGGTGTAACAACTTTTCTTAAAACAAGAGTTCACTAGAATGTGAATATCATCTATGATGGGGCATTCTTCAATGGAAGTGGTGGAAAACCATTTACTCAGTTAATGTGACATCTGGTACCATGCTTCCCCCTATGCTCTTTGTACTCTATCCTTGAGTTATCACTTCTTAGGATTTAGAAAGATTCTTTCCACACATGCTAATTGGCCAAAATGGGTTGGTCAGACAGCAAGATAGAGATAATCTCCATTTCAGAGACATGCTAAAGCCTAACAGAGGTGCACCCCATTAGTGGGTCATTACATTGTTTCTGAAACAAACTGTCTGCTGACAGACCTGTCTGCACTAGTGTTCTCCCTACCCTGCCCATGCACTACAGTACCATAGGCATGCCCATACACATGCGTGCACGCACGCACACACACACACACACACACACACACACACACACACACACACACACACACACACACACACACACACACACACACACACACACTGGGCATCCCTTGCCACCCAGAAAGACAGACACACACACTCTCACACACACACACATATCCATTCAACCTCATTCTTGGTCTACAAATACATAACACACACATATCAATGGCCCTGTAATACTTACCTGTACCACAAGTGCTCCTACAGCAGTGAAAGGGTGAACACAATCAAAATATGGTATTCACTTGTTTCTTTTTCTTTTCTTTTCTTTTTTTTGTTCAAAATGTTTTATTAGTTTTATTACTTTTTAGAAAAATGTTACATGATGTTTTGAGATTTAAATGCATTATATTAATTAAATATAAGAATACACATTACAAATAAATGGAATGACAATTAAACTATTTACAATACATACAAAAAGCCTGAAAGCCGATTATAAATAAATAACACAAACAATAAATACATTTTAAATATCAGTTAATATAAGCATAGCATGAAAAGTTTCAATGAGGACTAATACTTTCAGCCAAGGATTATTCTTAAAATTATTAGGAAAATTCTATTTTTCTTAGTTGTTTTTTTTTTTTTTTGTAGCAACATCTTTCTAGTAGATAACAAATTCAGGTTCTGAAGGTTTCTTCCATTTTCTCGTAATAGTTTTTGGGCCACAGCAAGATTTGTCCAGCTTAGATAATAAAAGTCTTTTTTTTATTTTTTTACTTCCAAAATATTAAACAAAACCAACTCTTTTGTTAAAAATGAAAGAATCAAATCATAAACTTTAAGAAAACTTTGTACTTTTTCCCCAAAATGATGTCATATAACAATCATAGAACATATATAACCAATTAGCATAATGGGTCTAAATATGAGATGGAATAACCCTTTACACGAATAACTATACTTTGACCCGTATACTGCAAACCAGGAAAATCCCGAATGCACTAAACCGTGAAAAATAAAATATGGAACTATCATAGTCGGCCCACCCCACCACCAGCTACATAGCACCTACCCAAACAAAATAAATAAACCACATACATACACTAACCAAACCCTACTTCTAACCTAAAGTAAAGCACCAAAACCCTACTTCTATCCCTACACTAAACCCCATATACACAACTAACTATGCACTATCCTTAACCCCTCCCTAACCCTAAGGTCTGTAACTACCACACACTTCCCCTACAGACATACACCCAAACAAAATAAATAATCCACATACATACATTTAACAAAACCCTACTTCCAACACTACACTAAACCCCACATACACAACTATCTATGCACTATCCTTAACCCCTCCCTCACCCTAAGGTCTGTAACTACCGCACACTTCCCCTACAGAGATACACCCAAACAAAATAAATAATACACATACATACACTTAAAAAAAACCTTCATCTAACACTACACTAAATCTTACATACATTACCTATCTATGCATTTACCTTATCCCAAATCCTAACCCTAAAGTCCTATCTATCGCACACTTACCTTATGGAGCAATACCGCAGATGGGCCAACCAAAAAAAATCGGCATTTCAGAATTTGCGGTTTTTGACGTTTGAGGGTCATGTACTAATCGCAGTAAGGGTCAACTTATTCATATTCGCGTAAATGGGTTTTCGATCTTGTAATAGGAACCTAGCATAACAATGCTTTTATATATCCAGCATTTGGATACATTTTCTTTTCTAATTTTAGAAACTCTAATAGGAGTCAAAAAAGCTCTGTTAATAAATTTCCAAGTAAATAACCACCAATAGAGAATCCAGTATGTGTTTTAATAGACAAAAGAAGTTGCTTTTTTATTCAGTTAAAACTACCTGCTGTTCTTTTGTGATGGCATTCCAAAATCCATAATTTAGATTACTATTATCCTTTGTTCTAATTTAATGTGATTTGGAGACTAAATTACTGATTTCCTGAGTTTTATAAAAACTTTTATTTAAAAGTTTAATCCACTCTGGAACCCCATCACAAGATGAATTGGTTAAAAGAGAAAACTTAGTATGAATTAGTGTAATAACTAGTTGAATATGAGTTTTATCTTTGATATCAATATTAAAATCTAAGTACATGGATTCCAATGATTTAATTTTAGTTCCTTCAAAGCATTCATACCAACAATAGAATTGCTGACTTTTCCAAGTATTAAGTGCATGTGTTGGTATATTACTATTAATATTTTAGTTAAAGAAAAAGGAATTAGGGATTCAAACAGAAATCTATATTTTGAATTAATTGATATTATGTTTTAATTTTTTTATTAAATTTAAATAATTAGATTTAGTTAGAGGATAAATAGGGATTTGAATATAATTACAAATAAAGAACTAACATGGATTATATCATTTTATATTGTTTGAATCCAAAAGTTTCAGTTTATTCATATTAAGTAAATGATAATGTAAGATTTTTCATGTTGTAGTATAATTATCTAACCAGTTAACAATAGTTATTGCTTTTGCATGTGTAGCTATATTTAGAAAATCATTGCTTCCAGAATTCCATGGTCTGATGATGATTTAGATTTAATCTAGGTTTATTTGGATACCATAAAATAATAAGGTATTTATTCTCTTAATTTGATTTTTATTAGGTGGCACTATGTTTGTTTGTGTCTTTTGGCTTTTCCCAGTTAGGGGTCGCCACAGCGGAACTCCGGTCCACTAATGATTGGCAGTTCAACGAAGGTATGCACATTCACGCATGTCTCCACACAGAAGACGCTCTAGCTGAGAATTGAACAGGACAATGTCTTACTGTGAGGCAACAAGGCTACAGCAGTACCACCACCGCAGTATTAGGTGGCACTATAAGGGATTAAATTATATATAATATTTTTGGAAATAAAATCATTTAATTAGTTGTAATATATCTTCAAATAAAATGAAATTTTTTCAAGGAATGAATTAGATTAATCAAAGAAGATATATTTTTTCATAATTGATATTTAAAGTCTCTTCATTAGTTCTTAATATATGGATCCCTAAATAGAAAAAAATTGTAGTTTCTTTACCAATTATATAATTTTCCAGATTCAATAAACATTTTTATTAATAAGAAGGCAATTAGATTTAGAATTATTAACATGTAAACTTGAGATTTTTTGAAATTGTTCTATAATAGACTTCAGTGCTTCTAACATTTCTATATAATTTTGCAATGTTAATAATATATCATCAGCAAACAGCATAATTTTAGAATTATATTCTCAATTAATTTCCAAACCCTGGATTTTTATATTTGTATTAATTAAAATTACAAATACCTCAATAGCTAAATTAAATAGCAAAGGGGAAACAGGATAACATTTTTTAGTTCCTTTTGTTTATTTAAAAAAATTGAGGTAAACGGACTCAGCTTTTTTATTATTAATATTATTATGAATGGATGTTAACATCAAAACAAACTGGGTAGGAAAATCAAACAGAATTTTTTTAACACCTGAAATAAAAAAATCCAATCCAATGAATCAAATGCTTTTTCAGTATCTAGACTAATAAAAGTAGATTCATGTTTCCTACTATTCATAACATCTATAAGAGTAATAAGTATTTTTATATTATCAGAAATGTGTCTTTTATTTATAAAACCTGATTGAGCAAAACTAGTTAAGTTTGGTAAAATTAATTTCAGTCTATCTGCTAAAATAAACATGAAAACTGTAAATATCTACATTAATAAATGGGTCTATATAAACAAAATAATTGTGGATTTTTACCTTCTTTTGCAATTGGGGTAATAAAGGAATAATTCCATGAAGGAGACAATTGTTCTTTGCTTTGTACATTTATTACAACATTATGTAATTTCATTATACTTTGGGGGAGGTAATGTTGTATAATTCTGGGATAAGGCCATCATTTCTGGGGACTTTTGTTAAAGTTAATGATTTGTATTTTTGATTTACTTCTTGTAGAGATATAGGTTTCAATAAATTATATTTAATACTTTTTCATTCAATGATAAATAATAGCTTCCAAAAATTTTTAGTGTATCACCATTATCTGAATTTAATTTATTTGTTACAGGGTTTCTTAATTCTATAATATTATTATTAGCCTTAAATTTAATTATTTTTGTAATATTTTTAAATGTTTAGGAGATCTTGAATAAAAATGTATTTTTTAGTTTTTCTAAGGTGAATTCAGTTTTTTGAGTTAACTCATATTTTTATTAAGGGTTTTTATCTCCTCCTTATTGATTCCTAATTTATTCTCTTCTTTTTTATAATCTTTTAATTTTATTGGAATATTCAATATTTCCCTATTCCATTCTTTTAGTTTGTGTTTATACCAAGATATTGTTTGACCACACACACACACACACACACACACACAGACACACACACACACACACACACACACACGTATATTAAAAGAGTCCCAAGCCATAACTAGAGATGGGGAATTACTAAAAAGCAAAAAAAAAAAAAAAAAAAAAAAACCTACTTTATTAAGTAGCCATGTTTTGTAATCTTTCATTTTAGTACTATATACTGGAATTCTAGAAACTTATGCCAATCCTTTAAAATCTGTTTCTATTTTTAATATTAATGCATTGTGATCTGAGAACAGACAAGGTATTATATTCAAAGTGATTATTCTAGAAATGTTGTTCTGAAAGATCATTAATTTATCAATTCTTGTTTCAGCACCATAATTAAAAGAATAATGAGTAAAATGTAATAAATTGATGTCTTTAAAGCTAAAGGCATATTTAATATTAAAAAATTCTTTCCAAGTTTTTAATGATTTAGCAATTGGAAGTAATCTAAATTTCCTACAAGAGCTGGACTCTGAATTATCTAAAATAGAATTAGTGTTACCACCTAAAATTAAATTTCCCCTGAAATTATTAATTATAAAATCAAGATATTTTTGGCTAATCTGAATCCCATTCCAGGAAGCTCATGCAAATTGACCAGAGTCCATATTCTAGTTATATATTTTATAATGACTAAGGTGAATATACAATATTTTTTTCATATTTAAATAGAACACAAGTCATTTCTATCTCTTTTTTGCATACAATAGCTACCCCTTTTTTTGGATTTGAAAGAAGAATGAGCTAAAACCATATATTTATTAGGTTTCCCAAATTCATTTCCATTTTTGTAAGAAAAATGTGTTTCTTGAAGAAATACAACACTAGTATTATTTAGATCTCAGTATTTAAAATGTTGCCCACTTTTTGGGTTATTTAAACCATTAGCATTTAATGATAAGTTTAAATGCCCAATATAAGATAATAAAAGGACGTTTTATACAATTTGGTTATGATAAAATAAATGAAAAGATAAAACAAAAATATTAAATATAAGCTTGTACTAAATGTATAAACAAAGAAAAAAGTCTCAGGCAAAAGAAAAAAATTATATTAACAAAAACATTTCTGTTTTAAAAAAAATAATCATGAAATAACTAAAATTCATAGTCTTATTTGAGGAAAAAAATCTCAAGACTAGCTATCTCTAACCAATCATGAAAAAAACTATATATCATATTATGTGTGTTCTGCAGTAAAAATGTATTGAGAACCATAAAATGAAATCAATTTAATTACAATAAAATTAATCTTTATCACAGAGAATAATAAAATGTAAACAAAGAAAAATCAACAAAGATAGAATTTATGAATTCTTCCCCTAATTCTGACAGGTTACTATTTCATTTTATTTCTCAGCTTCTTTTTATAAACATAGTATACATTTGAAGTAGTATAATATAAAATGTCAAATAATATAGTTAATCAAGATTTTAAATAAAGAAAAACTCTTAATTGACCACAAAACACATAAGTAAGTTGAATATATAATTTTACATATGAAACAATATCCCTTTGGCATATTCTCAACAAGGGAGTATAAATTATACATGCCATTTTTAATTTTCCCCTTTTATCATCCAAGAATAGTTTGCTCAACTCTTTACTTAACAAGAAAAACAGATTTTAAATGTTCACAAATTACAGCAACCTATTAGCATGAATTTGGAATTGGTGTAGAATATCACATAAGATAATAAAAAAACAGACTTAATGCTTTATCAGTCATTTGCTGTCCGTTATCACTTTTGACATCAAAACTTTACCAAATTCAGTTAAAGTATGAAACACCGGGTCTCTAATTGTATTCACTGAGTAAATCTATCCCTTATTTCTTAATTTAAAAACTATGGCTGTTAATAATGAAAAATTAAATAATTTTTTCACTGGTTCTATGTCAGTGGTTGTCAGTCACTTGGGAATCAAGTGTCTGAAGTGTGCCTATTAAATTCCCACTGTGATGATGTGAGGTATTGCCAGCTATGCCAGGAGAAGTAGGGCAGTAGATGTGTAACATATGCCAGCATAGCTAGCTGGAGTTTTGTAAAGAATGATATGTCATTTGTATATCAAACTGATTTGTACATATGAAAAACGTATCTGTAATGCTGCTTGTGTTAAAAGGTACCAACAGTGTGTCCTGCTGGACAGAAAAGTAATATACATGTGTGTCAGACTGTACTATTTTACCAGATTAAATGTATATATTGTAACAGAGGATACTGGAAGAGAAGAGATTAAGCTCAGCCCCAGCCAACTTTTAGAAAAACATCTTGCAATTAGATTATTTTAATTTAGACCATAAAGATTGTATCTTACAGTTCTAATTATAGCCAGAGATGAAATGTCTGTGAAAACAGGGACTAGGAATCATGCTGTATTGTCCTTAGCAGTGAAGTAATTGCTACCCTGGAAGGATAAGTGATGAAGTGGTTTTATGGTTTCCAGATGCTATAACACAGCTTAACAATGCTCTGTCTCTGTATATGGTAACACATATGTGTGAGATTATAGTTCAGTTTCTACTAAAGAGGGGGGGGGAGTACTATGGAACCCAGAAGTTAGATGACTAGGTGCATGTGATGTCATTCTGTACTCCAGCACTGAAATGATATTTTAATACTAGATTAGAGAGAAGTCTCAGTGTAGTCTGTATTTGAAACCTGACAAGAAGGACCCCTCACCTACATCATCTTGTCTTGCTTTAGTAAGTAACCAGAGAAGAGTATTTTTTATATCAGTCAGGAAAACATAGTGAGATTAGTTAAGTATTCTTTTTTCAGTATCTGTGTGAATCTAATCATCTGTGTTATTTTAATTTGTATATATATATATATATATATATATATATATATATATATATATATTGTAAATAGATATTTAGTATTTTCATGTTCTTTTATTGTTTATTATTAAATATATTTAAAATTTCATTGTGGCTGGTCTTTTAGAGAATAGTTGAACCTTTGAGAATACTTTTATTTATTTGGTGACACTGTGGCTGCTCCTAAAAGCCTTGCTGTTTAGCCAACATCACCATTTGTATTAATATTAATTTTACTCAGTATAATTGGCACCCTTGTAAGAGCCTTACAGTAGCTGGCTTTGGAGTGTCCTGGTGGCAGTATCTACTTTATAGTCTGGGCAGAGGGGGCATAACTAGTAAATATGTGGTGTGTGTGTGTGTGTGTGTGTGTGTGTGTGTGTGTGTGTGTGTGTGTGTGTGTGTGTGTGTGTGTGTGTGTGTGAAAATCAAATCTCAAAGAGTGTGTGTCAGCTACTTGGAGCAGAGACACAGAACACTGGTGTCACAGAGAGAGATTGGTGGGGGACCTGGCCTGGGACTTGGCTAAGGACTCTGCTGTATAGCTGTGCCAGTGGGGACTCTTTTTGGGGGTCTGAAGAGAGAGAGAGAGAAAGAGAGAGAGAGGGAAACCCAGACCCCAGACTGTGTGTGTGTTTCCTGGGTGCTCTTAAGGGAAATGTTACTTGGTGCACAGTGCTGTAGCTGAAAATAATTGTGCATCTCCTTTTTTGTTCCAAGTAAACATCCCTCACCAGTGTCAATGGTGAGGATTCAGGCTCTTTGATTACTGGCCCAGAGAAGGGATGTCACACTATCAATAAAGAGTGATTAGATCATAAACTATTTTCCTACTATCAATAAATGCACACAGTGACCCTAGAGACAGTAAAATCTCATAACTACAAGATTTCATCTCCTCTTCAGGTTACTGTTGTCAGCAGTATATTTTAAATTAATGTTGGCTACACTTAACAGTGATATAGTTAACTGTATTAGAAGCCCACAAAGTATGCAGAGGAGAATGTGTATGAAAATGGAAAACAACAGTGAAATTGTTCATACTGACAACTCTTATGTTATCAGCAACATTTATTAATGTCATTAATATTCATGATGTTGTTGTACTGAAGAACATTGTAACTGACTGTTATGAAATAAGCCAGTGAAGTATTTGCACTGACTAATGTAATATTATTTCATCTTTCATTTAATCAGACAGAAGAAAGAACAGTTTACAGTCATAGCAGCATGAATATTCATTCTCCTCCCACAGAATTCAAAATTTTCTTAAGGCATGCTTTTATGAGTGTGAATCACTGATACTGGTATTATTACGGGGTTTGGCACAAATCATGTTTTATATGAATTTGAGATTAGATCTTTGAAGAGAATTATATCCAAGAATTAACACACCTGTACTCAGATGGAGCAGACTGCACCTTTCACCTTAATCAAGGTAAAAGCACATGAAAGTCATATGTAGCTTCCACTATTATACAAAATGGACATTGACAGGAAGAAATATGCTTAACTACCCACCAGAAATCTAAAAATCAATAAAGACTCAGTGCTCAGTAGCTTTAGTATGCTTGGTGTATATTGATATTATTAACCATCACTGGAACTTTGTTTAAAAAATCCAACATGAATTCCATAAATATATATTTTGTTTCATTGCTGCTGATCTGATGAAATAGTTAGTGGTCTCAAACACATAAAATCTAGAAGGCAAGATAGTATCTCTTGAACACAAAACTGCCACAAAACATCAAATAATAGTGATCCTGAATATGATCTTACAGAAACTCCTATCCATGTTTGTTTTTCTTTTCTTTTTGTTACTTTCCTTGTATAGTATTTTATGACTAAACTCCATAGTATAAATGTGAATAACTTGCCATATTATGAATCAGTAATTCTCCCCTACATGTAATCTGTAGATAAAAAAAAATCCACTCCTTCCTATTTGCTGTAAAATTTTCCTGAAAACATGATATCCCAGACAAAGGGAAAATATTCACATGAACTATATATATATTTTAAGTTTCACCTTTAAAATTCTATATTTCCAAGGAGTATGAAATAGTCCCTGTGACAAAGGGAGATACTACCAGCACAGCTATTTGGAATTTTGTAAATAATTATATGTCTTTGTGAATATCAGCATGATCTATATAAGATGCTTATGTTACAAATGTATTAGAACACTATGTCGTGTGTATGTCAAACTGGTCTGTACAGATATGTGTGTTAAAAAAGGTATTTTGTAAAGTATTGAGCTTAAAGATGGATTCACAGTGTGCCCTACTGGAAGAGAACAGAAATGTGCATGCACTACTGTAACTGTTTAAATGTATGTATTTTAACAGTGGAAACTGGAACACAGGACGTTAACTTCAGTACAGCAAAACTTCAGAAAAATAGCTGAAATTAAATTAATTTATGGCACCTAGAGACAGAATGTCTGTACTGCAGAGTTTTCTGTATTGTCTTTAAAGTGAAATAGTTACTAGTTTTAAAATTTAAAGGAATGCAATTGTTTTATGACTTCCAGCATCTGCCAAAGGTCTGAGGTCTATGTATTTTCACATGTAGATGCTAAATACTGCCAGCTTCCAGCAGTAGGGGTTTCACCTGGGATAGAGTCAGATGACAAGAAATTATGTCATTCTGCAAGCTATCCTAACAGTAATACTTGAGATATGAATTTGAGAGGTCTCTTAGAGAGACACAGCGTACTGTATTCTGTTTTTGTCCCGACAACAACTAGAAGATCAATTCACCACATCTGCTTTGCTCTTAAGTAAGTTAACTGGGGTATAGTAATTCTGTTAGATTCAGTCAGGAATATAGTGAAGCTTAGTTTAGATATTTTTCTTTATTTATTTGAGACTGTCCTGCAATGTTGTTTTAAATATTTCCTGTGATTTTGAACTCTGATGACACTGTGACTATATATTTAGTATTGTCTTGTTTTTGTATTTATTATTAAATATATTTATTTAAACATTTTATTGTGGCTGACTTGTGTACAGATATTTAAGTTCTGAGAGTACTTACATATTTATTTGGTGACACTATGTGGGCCACTCCTAATAGCCTTGCTCTTAGTCAAACTACATTTTGTATTAATAGTAACATTCCACAGTGAGATTGGACACCCTTTGTTAAGGGCCTTAAAGTAGCTAATAAGGAGGTGGCTGGTGGCAGTGATAACTAGCTTATAGTCTGGGCAAAAGGTGGCATAGCTAGTAAACCTGTGTCAGTCTTTTCCAGGTGTGTGTGTATAAATCAAACCTCAATGAATGTGTGCGTGTGTGTGTGTGTGTGTGTGTGTGTGTGTGTGTGTGTGTGTGTGTGTGTGTGTGTGTGTGTGTGTGTGTGTGTGTGTGTGTGTGTGTGTGTGTGTGTGTGTGTGTGTGTGTGTGTGTGTGTGTGTGTGTGTGTGTGTGTGTGTGTGAGCTACCTGGGCAGGGACATGAAGCACTGGTTGGACAGAGAGGGTACTGGAGGTCTTGGCTTGGCCACTCAGCTGAGATCTCATCTCTAGAGCTGTGTCAGTGAGGAGTCTTATTGGGGATCTGGAAAAAAAGAGGGAGAAAGCATCCCCTGACTGACTGTGGTCTCTGTGTGCTCTTAAGGTAAATTGCAGTTGATGCAGAGAGCTGCATCTGGAAACACTCATGTGTGTATTTGTCATCCTCCCAGTGTACATCCTCCACTGTTGTCAGTGGTGAGGATTGAGGCTCCATGATTACTGGCCCAGTGATGAGCTGTCACATTTATTGGTTGGCAATGATGGGATATCCACATATTGGGATTCAGTGGTGTGGATATTGAACTCCTGTATCCTGTAAACAGTGGTCACTAAAGAAGGTGTTTGTACTCTCAAGCAGCCAAACTGCAGACATTCAGAGTTTCATATCACAATAGTTTTAATTATTTATTTTTTGTTGGCTTAGTTAGTCAGGGAGAGCAGGCAAGGATATCAGCAGAGGAGTATGGCAAGCTAACAAGGAGCCAGTTGGCTGAGATGTGTCAAGACAAATGATTGGTGCATGCCAACCTGACTAAAGCAGAAATGATTGTAGCCTTAACCACAACTGCATCACAGACCAGCAACCAGGATGACAACCAGACTGGCCTTGGGAGTGTAAACTTAGAAAAAATGGCAACAAATAAATACATGTGAATCTCCAAAACAGACAGACCCCATCACAAACCAAGCACAGTCCAGAAGTAATCCAAAGGAAAATCAAGTATTCCTTTCACAAACCAGGGACAGTCCAGAAATAATCCAAAGGAAAACCAAGTACTCCAGCTATAAAATGTTCCACTGTTTTAAATTAAAAAGCACAATCCAGTTGTAAAAACCTACTACACTTTATTTCTGTTAAGTGCTTTTCGTCTTGCTTGTAGCGAGACTTCTTCAGACCAGAGTCTTTGTCAGGGTCATGGGGGTAATGGGGAAGGGAATAACTGAACCCCAGAGGAAATAAAGGTCAGTACATTTCTTTTACAGTTTACAGAGGGTGAGTATGTAAACAGTATAATGTTGACCAAGGGCTCTGGGTATGGTCCCTGATCCCGTTACTCTATGGTAAAGGTGTAACTGCTATTTTTAAATTGTCTGTGAGTGTTTTAAGTTAACACATGAAGCTTATAGAAAAATGCTTTCATGAGCATAGACGCAAGGCAGATGAAAGTGTGTCTGAATATATTGCTGAGTTAAGCACTTATTTTCATAGGTAGGTGAGTGGGTGTCAGGTTAACACTTTTGAAGGGCTGACAGACCTTTTGGTGAGGGAACAAGCTCTTAGCACTTTGCTTGAGGACATGAGAATCTGGTTGACAGATAGGGAATGCATTACTGCAGATGATTTGGGGAAAAAGGGAGACCTATACCTAGCAAGCAGGGCATCACTGCACAGGAAAAGGATACCCAGTGCTGCACATGGGTCTAAGGGAACCCATGACATCTCTCAACCCTATCAAATTCCTTGGTATTTTCTGGTTTTGAGGGCAAAATAGTGGGGTGCCACAAATTCCCAAGTGGCCCCTTCAAATCCCAATTTATTTACAATTTGCAGTTACAAAGATTGCTTTAAGAAAAAAAATGTTTATGGCTGCAGCCCACCTATGCCTTGCTGAGTAAGCCAACCAAACAGGACATTGCCTCAATGCAATGATGTGGACTACTGCTCTGGAAATGACTGCTCTTACCAACCTTTGCTTAGTGCTTAGATGGTCTGAACTTAATGCAGTGTTAACTGCTGCATGGTTAATGTTCTGGCTGCAGGATGGTTTCTGATCTCCTTTTGGAATGTAAGTGTCCTTCAGAAAATGCGTGCTGATGCAAAACCCATTATTCTAGCAACTTTCTAAATTTGGAAGAACAATATTCAAAAATCTGTGACAGTTTTTCCCCTTTGTGGCCCCACCCATTATTTTGGCTTTGCCCAGAATTCTTGAACAGACAGACAAGTTAAACGACAACTAAGAAATAAAAATCATTGCTTTCTCTTCTGTAATGTCTTTATTTCCCCTACCTGTTGATCCCGATTCTCACCAGTCAAAGATGTGATTCAGGCAGGGCTGCAAGATGAAGCAGTTGTTTAATCATTTTCCCTGACCCCAACTCCTATTCTGAGTGATATTGGTAGACATAAACATCTTTTCACAAACTTTTGTTTCGTACTGCGGTCCTCCAACATGCATTAAACATTTGGGAAAGTTAAACCATGATGCAAACTGTTTAAAAATTACAACATTTGTAATAAAACTTGAAACCATGGCACTCAATAATGACAGGAACACACCACAAAAGGTACGTACAAAAAAAAAAATTGGTGCCGTGGTTTCAAGTTTTATTACATTTGGGAAAGTTGTATATATATGTATATGTATGTGTGTGTGTGTGTGTGTGTGTGTGTGCGCGTGTGTGTGTGTGTGTGTATATATATATATATATATATATATATATATATATATATATATATATATATATATATATATATATATATAAAGTCACACATTGATTTTCCAGCAGCAAAGCCTAAGACATGCCCTCCTTGTCTTGTTTCGCCAAGAATGCCTACTTTCAAATATGCATGCATTTCTTCCCTTCAGTCTTCTCATAGCATGCATGAAAATGCCCTCATCCAGCAACCGGAAATTTTATAGCAGTTTTCAGTCACTGGACATATGTATTTTTCTAAAGGAGTGCCTAACACTAGTCTAAGTGATTAGACTATGCAGTTCTATTTTTAATAATGTATATGCATTATTTATAGCAATTGGCAGTGGCTTTTAGTTATTGCTACACATGGATGTTTCTGCAATCTTGATTTGTTTATCTCGTTGCTTGCATTGGATTTATAGTGTGGATATTTTAATTACGCTACAATTCAGGTCCTTCTGCAGCTACAAACATTCACACACGGACTCTTCCTCTACTCTTATTGATGACTATTGGTGGTTAGTTTCTGGTGCTTGAATTGCTTCCCACATAAAATGTTATACTGTTTGTATACTTAACAGTTTAATTTTACACATATGCCACTCTTGTTTCATTGCTCTGGGTTGTGCAATTTGTACAGTTGCTTTTTCTGCAGCTCCACCTTCTCTGCAGATGGCCACTGTACAGATACAGTGCAACAGGTTATCATTTTAAAGGGTGCCTGGGAGCTGGGTCACCATACATTTTGATATTGTAGTGTGTGTGTGTGTGTGTGTGTGTGTGTGTGTGTGTGTGTGTGTGTGTGTGTGTGTGTGTGTGTGTGTGTGTGTGTGTGTGTGTGTGTCTTTCTCTCTATGGGCAATGGAGATGGAAGGCAGGCAGGTGGTGTACAACAAAAAACTTCCTGGATCATGGCATTTGTTTTCCCGGCATGTGGCAATCCATTCCAAACGGGTTCCAACTTCCAGATGAACTAACCTTATGGTACCTTGTGGTCAAGGGGAGCATATTATAAACAGATGATACTTAATGGCTGGGTTTTACTTTCATTTATGTATAAATAAACATGAAAGCACATGACACTATGGATTCTACAAAGATACAGCATGGAGAATAATATTCCCACATATGACTCAAACAAGCTATATTTCTAATGGTCTTCACTATCCTTTCACTTTTTTTTGTTTTGTGTTTTGTCCTACATTCCCATGCTTTGTTTTATGGATACGTAACATCCTGCATTTCATTTTAAGAACTTGAATGTGATTTGGTTACATTTCGAAGAAGGAGGGCTATCTATGTCAGGTAATAAAATTACATGACAGCGAGACATTTTATTATTTTAATACTGGGCACACAGGTCCAGCTTAGCAAGACAAGTACAGTATTGGATAATTCACAAATGGGTATTTTATTATCTGTGAAATTATATTGTTTGTAATGTGAATATCAGTCTCAACAAAAAGCTGAGATCCCTTATCAAATCCTCTAAAGCCAGATATGAAGGCAGAATTGACGCTGACACCAAAAACAACCGCAAAGCCTTTTATAGCTATAGCAAAAAACCTCAAAGACAATACCCAGATTTGCTCTGAATTATTGCACAATGGCACCTCCTATACTGAGCCAACAGATATAGCTGACATACTGGCCAACAGATTCAGTGCCAACTTTACCTCTCTCTCCCCCACCAAGGACCCTGTCACAATTCCAGAAGAAAGCCTGGTACCCACCATTTCTGTGGCACAGGTAAAAGCTGCATTGTCCAAAGCCAAGAATACAGCATCCTTGGGACCTGATAATATCCCTGGCTGCATCCTACTTGAGCTACAAATGAACTGGCACCACATCTGTGTGCCCTGGTCAATCACAGCCTTACCTGAGGCTGTATCCCTAATGAATGGTGCACTGCTACAGTCATCCTGCTCTATAAAGGGGGAACAATTACAGACCCTGGGAACTATCGCCACATTAGCCTGATGAGTCTGGTATGCAAAGTTATGGAGCGCATCATCATGGACCTGCTTAACAAAGATATAGGCAGTCTCCAAACTCTTGGCCCCATACAATTTGGCTTTGTCAAGGGGAGATCCTGCCTGCTGAACCTGTTTGACTTTTTTGAGGCAGTCACCAAGGCTGTGGATAAGGTAAGGTAGTGCATACAGCCTACCTCAACCTGGTCAAGGCCTTTGATACCATTCCCCACTCAAGTATCATTGATAAACTCACCAAACTAGGCATCAATCCTTACATCACTAGGTGGGTTGCAAATTGATTCACAGACATGACCCACAGAGAGAAAGTTGCAGATTCCAAGTCAGACTGTTGACTAGTCATGAGTTGAGTCCCACAGGACTCGGTCCTGGGCCATCTCCTGTTTGGCATCTACTTCTCAGAAGTCTAGGCCAACACAGAAGGACTCTGGCTGACCAAGTTCACTGATGACTGAAAGTTAGGAGTCATTATCAACTCCCAAGTGATGCAGGCATCCTAGAAAAGGGCCTCTCTGAGACCAATGACTGGTGTCAAAACCATGGCCTGAAGCTTAACGCCAAAAATGCCTTACCAGCCTCTTTGGAAAAAACTCTGTTCCCATGAATTACCACGTTGATGGGAGCCCATTGAACACTGAAGGAGCCATAAGAGATCTGGGCGCCCAGTCAACAGCCACCTCACCTTCGACCACCACATTGCCACTGTGGTCAGAAAGTTCTTCTATGTGGCACATCTTGTAACCAAAGGTTTCGCATCAAGGAAGAAAGAGGTCATCATTCCTCTCTACTCATCCCTCATTAGACCAATCATCGAATATAATGCCCCATTTGGCATGTACCTGACCAGACACCTACCGCAGGTGAAGAGGTCACAAAAGTACCTCACAAAAAGGATCCTAGGCCTTAAACACATGTCCTACATAGACAAACTCAAGAAACTTCAGCTGTTCTCAGTCTCTTATCATCTGCTTAGAGGTGATCTCTGCTTGACTTACAAAGCCATGTCTGACCCAGCCCTACTTGAAATACTACACCTAAAGAAATCCCAATCAGTCCATGCCACACACTCCACAGATCACAACCTCATTACCACAACTAACAGAACATACTGGAGGGACAGGTTCATCTCCCAAAGACTGCCCAAACTCTGGAATAAGCTTCCCATTCATGTCAAGCAGAGCACCTCGCTGGCCCTCTTCAAAAGAAATCTTGACTAGTGGATAAGTAACAGAAAGTTCACTCCAGGGATAATTCCAGTTGCCCTACTGGATAGGTGCACTGTGAACTATCATCCGGAGGCACGGTGCCTGGGCAATTTTTTTGGGTTAGGCTTGTAAAGGCTCCAGGGCCATTAGCCTAGTTCACACCTATGAACCTATCAACCTATGAATTAATGGTGCCAGCATATACCTCTCAATCTCTCAGAGAAAGAAATATGGATGAAGAAAAAATAATGGTGGGATAAAAGACTAAAAATAGGAAAGGAATACATTTTAAATACTGCTCCAGTAAACTCAGATAGTTGCTAGAATAACAGCTTTTGGATTATTATGTATTTTTCTGAGGGATATGAAGTCTGAAATTCAAATGTCTGCCATTATTATTATTTAGTGACTTCAATCTTCATATTGGTATCCCACAATTCCATCACAGTGGGTGGGATTACATGATCATGTATGCAAATTTTATGTTAATCAGTGTACAGATTTGTACCTATTTTTCATGTCCAGATTTTTGATGTTTTCAGGTTGAGAGGTATGCCCATGGTGGTCTGCTTAAACCATCCTGACAGTGTCCGCCAGTAGCAAGGGAAGCCACTAGTTTAGTTGCACAGCCAGGATCAAGGGTTAAATGTTTTAAATGCAACCATTGGGGCCATGAAGCATATAGATGTCCATGGACGCAAAGTGGGGAACAAAACGCGGGGGAGCCAGCGAGTGGGAATGACAGAATGCAAGCATTATGTTGTCTGGAGACAACAAGGGTACCAAACCACCACAAGAGGTTATATCCTATCTTAGCAGATGTAAAATGGTAGCCTGGGGGACCCAGACAGACTGCACAGTTGAAGCCAGTACTAGTAAGGTGGCTACTTCAGGGAGGGAACTACCCTGTAGCAATGAAACTGAAGGTGAGCCACAGCTGCTTGTGGGTACTGATGTTCCCTTGGTCAGAGTGACTGCAATGGTTGAGGTGAGTAGTAGTACCCAGGCTGACAGTGAGGCACTGCTGTCAGAGGATACCATACTTCCTGTGGAAGGGGAGCTAGAAAGGGTTATAAAGAGAGAGTTGTGACAGGCTCAGCTCTCAAACCCTACATTACAAGGCTTGAGGGAAGTAACCAGAGAGGCACCCGATTGTCAAGGAAAAAGGGAATCTGTATACTGGGACAAAGGGTTACAGTATAGAGAGTGGATGCCTGAGAGATGGTTAGAGGGTGAGAGAATATAGCAGTTGGTAGTGCCCAGAGCCTACCATCTGGTACTTCTAGCTGTAGCCCATGCCATTCCCTTTGCAGGTCATATGGGCATAAAGCATACAAAGAGGTGTATTCTGCAAACTTGTATTGGCCTGGAATTTCCAGGGATGTAACATGGTACTGCAGGACCTGTGAGCAGTGCCAAAAGATAGGCAAGGCAGGAGACAAGGTAAAAGCTTGCCTGTGGTTGAGGAGCCATTTCAGAGGATATCTATGGATATTGTGTGGCTTCTGAGTACCCCAAGTTCCATAGAAAAGAAGTATATCCTAGTGGTAGTATATTATGCTACCAGATACCCTAAAGTGGTGGCTGTCCCCCCCATTGAGGCAGAAAAGGTGGCAAATGGTTTGTTAGAGGATTTTTAGCTGCGTAGGTTTCCCAAAAGGAATACTGACTGACAGAGGTGCCAATTTCATGTCAGACCGGCTGGCTTGTCTGTGGAAGCACTGGGGATGAAGCACCTAAAAAACACCTCCTGCCATCCCCAGACTAATGTTCTTGTTGTGAAATTAAACTCTACACTAAAGAACATGCTACAGGCATTTGCAGACCCATTTAAGAGGGATTGGGACAAATATTTGCCCCGTCTGTTGTTTGCTTACAGAGAAGTGCCTGAAGAATCCACAGGTTTTTCACCCTTTGAGTTCCTTTATGAGCATAGGGTGAGGGGACCTCTAGATTTGATTCTTGATGAGTGGGAGGGTGGGCGTGAATCCCACAAGGAGTCTGTTGTGGCATATGTCCTAAACCTCAGGACAAGACTCAGGGAACTCATGGGCTTGGCCCAGGAGAACCTGGCAGAAGCCCAACAGCAGGAAATGGTCTGGTATGACAGGAATGCTCAAGCTAGAGAGTAGGCTGTGGGGCAGCAAGTTATGGCTCTCATTCCTGTCAGGCACAACAAAGCTGTAGGCAGCTTGGGAGGACCCTTCAAGGTGGAAAGGAAAGTAAGTGATGTTAACTACATTGTAGACTTGGTAAGCAGGAGGCAGGGACACAAATTCTACCATGTTAATATGATGAAACCTTACCATGATATAGAGGTCCTTGTGTTGAGTGCTTGCAGTAGAAGGGAAGAAGAGTCTGAGGGGATCTATGGCTACAGGGAGCCAGCTGACAAAAGCCCAAGTTACTATGGTGGAGGCTAGGGTTGCAGGCACATGATATGACAGTGCATCACTGTACTGGGTCAGCAATGCCAAAGCAGCTAGAATCTCAAGACAGGGTTTGGGGTAATGTATTCCCAGATAGGCTCATCCCTCTCAAGCAACATTTCTCAAGGGTCACTTGAAAAACTAGCTTGAGTCTTCAAGGGGGAAGAAGTGTGACAAAGGGAGATAATGCCAGCACAGCTATCTGGAATTTTGTTAATAATTATATGACATTTGTGAAAATCAATATGATCTATGTAAGGTGCTTGTGTTACAAATGTATTAGAACTGTATGTCATGTGTATATCAAACTGGTCTGTACAGACATGTATGTTAAAAAAGGTATTTTGTAAAGTACTGAGCTTAAAGATGGATCCACAGTGTGCCCTACTGGATGAAAACAGAAATGTAGATGCACTATTGTAACTATTTAAATGTATATATTTTAACAGTGGAAACTGGAACACAGGAGGTTAACTTCAATCCAGCAAAACTTCAGAAGAATAGTTGAAATTAAGTTACTTTATGGCAGCTAGAGACAGAAGGTCTGTACTAGGGTGTTTTCTGTACTGTCTTTAAAGTGAAATAATTACTTGTTTTGAAATGTAAAGGAATGCAATTGTTTTATGACTTCCAGCATCTGCCAAAGATTTGAGGTCTATGTATTTTCACAGGTAGATGCAAAATACTGCTAGCTTCCAGCAGCGGGGGTTTCACCTGGGACAGAGTCAGATGACAAGAAATTATGTCATTCTGCAAGCTATCCCAACAGTAATATTTGAGATATTAATCTGAAAGGTCTTTTAGAGAGACACAGCATTCTCTATTCTGTCTTTGACCTGACAACAACTCGAAGATCCATTCACCATATCTACCTTGCTCTTAAGTAAATTAACTAGGGTATCGTAATTCTCTTAGATTCAGTCAGGAATATAGTGAAGCTTAGTTTAGATATTTTTCTTTATTTATTTGAGACTGTCCTGCAATGTTGTTTTAAATATTTCCTATGATTTTGAACTCTGATGTCACTGTGAATATATGTTTAGTATTGTTTTGTTCCTTTAATATTAAATCTATTTAAACATTTCATTTTGGCTTATTTGTGTAGAGATATTTAAGTTCTGAGAGCACTTACATATTTATTTGGTGACGCTGTGTAGGACACCCTTTGTTAAGGGCCTTAAAGTAGCTGATAATGAATTGGCTGGTGGCAGTGATAACTACCTTATAGTCTGGGCAAAAGGGGGCATAGCTAGTAAACCTGTGCCAGGACAGAGAGGGTGCTGGATGTCTCGGCTTGGCCATTCAGGTGAGATCTCATCTCTATAGCTGTGCCAGTGAGGAGTCTTACTGGGGATCTGGAAAAAGAGGGTGAAACCAGCTCCAGACAGACTGTGGTCTCTGTGTGCTCTTTAGGGAAATTGCACTTGATGCAGAGAGCTGCATCTGGAAACACCGTGTGTGTACTTGGCATCCTCCCAGTGTACATCCCCCACTGTTGCCAGTGGTGAGGATTGAGGCTTCTTGATTACTCATCCAGTGGTGGGTCGTCACAGTCCCCATAACTTCTACAGATACTATGTATATGTATATGTATATGTATATGTATATGCATATGTATATGTATATGTATATGTATATGTATATGTATATGTATGGGAGCACTACATAATCCTGAAAGACCAAAATCCTGAAGACCAAAATCTCAAAAGTTCAAAATACTGAAAACTCAAAATACTAAAAACACACAGGATACCAACACTTACTATATTCCAGCACAAGTACATACAGAAACAAATAAAACAGAAACCATATTACTCTTCTCCAAGTATAAGCAGGGGGGCAAGCCCCCATGCATCCCCCCTGCTACTTAAATATATCAACTCAGAGACTGCACTTAGTGTAGTGAAATGCAATCTTGGAGTTGATATATTTAAGTAGCACGGGGTGTGGGGAGCGCATAGTTGAAGGGTAATATGTTTCTCTATGTACTTATGCTGGAATACAGTAAGTGTTGGTATCCTGTGTGTTTTCAGTATTTTGAACTTTCGAGATTTTGGTCTAAGGATTTTGGTCTTCAGGATTTTGGGCTTTCAGGATTCTGTAGCGCTCCTATCTATATATATAGATATATAGATATAGATATAGATATATAGATATAGATAGATACATAGCTGTGTCTACTTCATTTCATTGAAAACTCATTTCACAGAAACTCATTTCGTTGAAAACTCATTTCACTGAAACTCATTTCACTGAAAATTCATTTCACTGAAATTCAGCTACCTAAGTGCAATTCACTGAAAACTCACTTCACTAAAACTCATTTGACTGAAACTCATTTCACTGAAAGGTATATGCTCTGTCCCCACTGTAGTGTGATCCTGGAGTTAGTATATATATAGTAAGGGCAGTGTGGGGGGCACAGTCCCCACATTGGGGGGTGTTGGGGAATATTTTAATCATTTTAAACCATACACACGGATACTTACAAGTAGAATGAATACCTCTTTCCAGAAGACAAAATATACCCAAACTATGTGGAGGGCTACGACCCCCCCACCCCTTACTATATATATATATATGTATATATATATATATATATATATATATATATATATATATATATATATATATATATACTAACTCCAAAATCGTACTACAGTGAGGAATAGGGCATATACCTTTCAGCGAAATGAGTTTCAGTCAAATGAGTTTTCAGTGAAGTGAGCTTTCAGTGATATGAAGTAGACCCATATAGATATACATATAGATATGTATTTATTTATATAGTTCCTAAAAAGCAAGTTAAGGTGATTCATACACCTTAAAAAATTTAGCCTAATACATCTTTTATAATATTAGTAGAAGAGTTCGGTAGATAGCAGTATAATCAGTAAAAAAACATTTTAATATTTATCAGTATTTACTGAAACAATTAAGACAGAATATTAAAAAAAAGATTATTAAATCTCTTAATAAATATTTCCTCTTTCCCCTTTTTTGATAAAATGGATGTTAATGCAGCAGTGTGCACTCAAACTCAAGTCTCTAATTACAAAATAATATCATTACCATTTTTAATCCTTCGTATCATTATTTAATATCATGTTTTGCTGCATTCTTTAGTTTTCTTCCTTCCCTCCAGTGGAACCCTGTCTCATCAGTGCATAAGTATAACTCACCATGCCATTCTCTTGTTATCCTTACTTGGACAGAGATCCACCATTCCCAACCACCTCCATCAAGAACTTAGTTACATTTCAGGCACTCAGTGAGTTGCTCTGAGGGACATTGACTGCACACTGACAAACACAGCCCTGTTCATGAATCCCATATCTTCTAGTACTATGATCGCAATGTCCTCACATCAACTCTGGCATGGAGACAATCCGTGAACCCGATAGTTCATCCACCACTAACCCAATGATGCAACACTACTCCCAGTCTCTTGTTATGCCATTGAGACTCAATCACAGATGAGCCACCACGCCACTGCCAAACAACACCTGTCCCCTGTTGTCATTGCCAATAACTATTTCATCTTGTCCTTAGTAACATAATAGCACAATGTCCCCTGTATGACTTTTTCCAATGAGGAAACAATGAGAAACAAATCATCCAAGTGGACAGACTGCAAGATCATATGGAGACCAGCCATGCATGCATGTTCTTGGACGAGTGCTGTTCCCAACCAAAAAACAGCCACACAGTTCAGCTATACATTCCCCCATCAACACTCATGAATTATCTCAGGAAGCCATGCACCACTCTGACCATTTTCATTTCCACTTTGAAATCCACTTATCATTTACAGTTGCTTGCTCTCCCAATCATGTTTCATTGTTTCTCTCTCCTTCCCATACATCTGTATGTTCTGGACTATCCAGTGAACCAGACTGAATGCTGTGGAACATCTAAATCTGAACACTGTCCCCAACTCTGCAATCAGAAAAGAAACTACCAAACATATCAAAATAACAAGACTCTTCTGCATTCCAGAGCTGTCACCCAAATGCCTAGAAAGACAAGTGACATCCACCCACCACAAGAAAACCTCCAACCAACAAACTGTTGCAGCAAAATATGTGACAAATTACCAAAGCCTGTTTTTATTATTTCGTATCAAAGCCCATGCATTCAAAATTTTACATGGACTTTCACCCCAACTAAATACAAGCAAAACCTCCAATAAAATTGCCAGGTTAAGAATTCCTCCCTTCCATATACCGTATTTTTTATCACTTGTAAATAACAACAACTTCAGCCTGAGTGTGCCCTCAACTCTCTCATACACTGAGCAGGAAGATTAGCACATGAGAGAAGCATCATTAGTTTCAACAGTTCTAGAATTAAGCATTTAAAGTATTATGAGAACACAGGAAAAATGCCATTGTTTCATACAAGCAACTGAAATTTAAACTCAAAGTAAGACTCATGCGGTAAAAATATCCACTGAACTTTCAGATATTCATAACCCATGTAAAAGATAAAACAAATGTAACATCCAGTCAACAGTACTAAAAGTAACAAAAGTTACAAGGAAAGCTCCACTTTTGCAACCACTACACATCCACAAATCACCAAAGAAACACCACTAAACCTCTAAAGTTTGAAGTCTGGACCATTTCACAACAAGCACATAAGCAGACACACAGGTCTATAATAAAGTTGCATCATGTGACAGGCAAACTCACATACGTAAAATTCTTAACAAATTGTCATAAAACTTGATAACATTGAACCATGTAAATAAACATCAGTATATAAGAAAATAATAATAGAAATGTACATATTTAAAAGCAAGTAATTAAAACAGATTCTAATTACTTACAAACTTGACATAGTCAGTCAAGTTAAAGGAAGTACTACTACTATCTTATAAAGAACCCTCCAATTTCCTGTCAACATGACATTATATTTAAGGAGCTAGTGGCAGAAATTAGAAGTAAAAATGAATAGGAAAGCATAAAGAGAACATGGAGAGACAATTTTAAATAACTCATATAAAGCTATTTTACAATATTAAAGAAATAGAAAGAGAAAGCAAAAAAAAAAAAAAACAAGACAGAGAAGCAAAAAGACAATAAAGATTAAAAATGAAATGATTATAATATCTATATATATATATATATATATATATATATATATATATATATATAAGAATTATAGATGTCATACAAAATATTTAATATATTAATATAAGAATATAAATAAGTTAAAAGCTTTACATTATATGTAATAGAAAAATAACTTTAATGTAATGCTTCTTTCTTTTGGTAAAAGGTATAAAAATGCATACAATTTGTTCTTTATAGTCTTTTTATAGATGATTCATTAGTGAAGTCTCTTTTCTTTTTCTTCTATTTAACATCAGACCAAGTAGATTTTTCTGAAGACCTTTAAGGGGTAGATCAAATCCAGACCATATCTTCAGTGAGAGAGATGATGTTATTATTTCTGATGAAACAAAGTGCTTCCCCAATAGTGTTAAAGATTCAGATACCAGATGACAAGTGAAATTTTATTTTTGTGAAAATTAATTGAGGTCTAATATTATTTTGTTTTAGAGACTTGATTAATGATTAATTACATTTTTTTTAGTTTTGCTGTCTTAGATGAGTAGCCATTATCAAATCTGTTAGTTGATTGTTCAAATTTCACCAGTGCTTTTGACCAAGCAGATTTTAACACCAATTCTTTGTCTAAGTAGGAGAGAAATTTGGCTATTATTGATCTGGAGTGTACAGATGGATTTGTAGGAACTGGTTTTCCAATTGATCTGTGAGCTCTTTCAATGCCAGATTAGAAATCTTCCCTTAGATTAAGTATCTTTGGTTTCCAAGATGTCAGAAAAGAGACTATATGATCTCCTTCATTTTTTCCAGTAAGCCAAAAATTCACATGCTATTTCTTCTTTCATGATTTTTCAGATTGTCTAATTTTTCCATTAACCAAATATTATGGGCCGGATTCATGATGGCTTGCACGGAGTGTACGAGTAGAGTAAGACTCCATGCAGCCATCATGTCCGACGAGCGATCCAGGAACAGCCTGTAGGGGCATGTAAGAGAGCTCCTAAAACATCTCCTACACGGAAAGGGCTGGGATATGCAAATTGCCTCACTTGCAGCCAAAAGACATGCAAATGAGGTAAATGTGCGATCCAGGAAGCACAAACCTGTCTGAGTAGGAGCCGTGTTAGTTGCAGAAATGTACTCAGTTGACAACTGAGTACCATTCTGCAAATAGCACAACAGAGCCTTGTCAGCTCCAAATAAAGGTTGCATATGGTTGAGGAAGCATGCCAATGGCCAAATATACGGCCATTGGAAATGTTCCCAGATGCAAAATTAAAATAAAAATAATTTTTTTTCCGGCGATTTCCGATGTTTAAGCGTAGTGCAGTGCCGCGCAAACGGGGTGTGCTATAAAAACCATAAAATAAGAAAATAAAAGCCACAAATGTGGAACTTATGAAAATTGCTAAATTACAATGTAAGGGAATAGCAGGCTGAAGACAACATGGCCACTCAGTAGGGGTTGCTAAGGGGAGAAGCCCAGTCTAAGACATGTAACCAAGCATTAGTAGGCAATCCTATGTAAATGAGTGTTAAGATAGTGAATCGCACTTTTACACAGCGAATGAGCACAGTCAGTGGAGTGTAGGAGTAGGATATGGGGAGTAACAGAGTAGGAGATAGGTGACATCATAAGGGGGTATGTATGAAAGTAGTGAAGCTCATTGGAGCAGAGTGGCATGTGTTAGCTGTCAGTTATGCATCATGGAAAGAGGTGTGTCAACAGGTAGGCCAGGGAAAGCCAAGAAATGGAAGGTGTATACTGTGGATAACACCAAAGTTTCTTGCTGAGCGGGTATGCACGTGTGTGCGTTCTGTAAACTCGAGTAAGACAGAGTGCGTGCGTGGAAGCGTGAGTACACGCGTTTAAACCAGAGTAAGCATGTATAAGGCTGTTTACAGACCTGTAAGCGCGTTTGCACTGGTGTGCACGCGTTTTAACCTGAATAAGCAAGTATTAGTCCATCTAAGCATGTGTGCTCGCGTGTGAGCTGTTGTCAGCATGTTTGCGCTTGTATGCGCGTCATTCCCCCCTGAGGAAACAGAAAGGAAAAAGGAAGCACAACAAATAGTAGGAAGCTACCAGGGAATACCAGTAGAGCTAGCAGGTGCAAACAATCAGAATCAGGCAATTATACAAGCAGAACACTAGTCCAGTCCAGCACTTAAAACTCTGCAAACAACAGTGCAGTTTGTTTCTCTCAAGAGACACTGCAACACTGGAGTAAGCTACTAGAAGTGAAAACTGAAAAAGCTTCACTCAGCCAAAAATGCTAGGGGCTGCCATTGCTGTTATAAGGCGACATATGCAACATGTTGAGGGTGGTGACAATTCAAATGCTGCTGGACAACCCACAGTGAGGAGACGGAGAAGAGTGTACAGGCCCAGGGTCACCTACCAGGGGTTACATGAGCTGGAGATAGTGGAGCGAGATAGAGTGGACCGAGACCTCATGCAGCAAATTGTTGAGCTGTGCAGGCCATGCCTCACACACAAAACCAACAGAGGGGAACCCATCCCAGTGGAAACCAAGGTATGTGTTGGCCTAAGAATACTAGCAACAGGTACCTTCCAGAGACCAACTGGTGATATGATGGGGATATCACAGGCATCAGCATCCAGGGTACTGCACCAGTTCCTGGATGTCATGTCAGCACATGTCGGTGATCATGTATATTTCCCCAATTCCCGTGAGGTATTGGCCAGCAATATGCGTCTCTTCCAGCAAATAGCAGAATACCCTGAGGTAGTGGGTGCAATAGACTCCACGCATATACGCATCAAAGCACCAGCCGATGAGTGGGGTAGGGCCTACATTAACCGCAAGGGCTTCCCCTCCATCAACCCAGGGCATAATAATGAATGTGTGTGCTGGCTGTCCTGGAAGCTACCATAATTCCCATATCTGGCATCTGACGCAGCTGTACCAGACATTTGCCAATGGGGACATCCCACATGGTCACCTAGTGGGGGATGCTGGCTATGCACTGGAGCCGTGGCTGATGACACCCATCAGAAACGCACACACACCTGAACAGGAATGCCATAATGAGGCACACGCACAAACACGAAATGCAATCGAGCATGTGTTTGGGTTGATCAAGTCACGGTTCCGGTGCCTGGACACATCTGGTGGAGCCTTGCAATACTCACCAACTACATGTACCCAAATTGTCATGGTATGTGCCATGCTACATAATATGATTCTGTGAAAACAGCTGCAGCAGGACCAGCATAGGCCTGGGCCAAACAGCCCCCCACCATTGCCAAGGCCATCACAGGCAGAGAGTGACTCGGAGGAGGAACAACCTGAGCCTGCCCCAGTAGGCAGAAGGAGGTGTGCCCAGTATGCCTTGGCCTTGGCAAAGAGGCAACGCATAGCACATACACTGGCTCAGTAGGAACCCTGGAAATGATACCTCTCCCTGACTCCCACATATAGTGAAAGGGATGCCTAAGTTGACACAACCTGCTTTCAAACATGTGCAGGGAGTGTAGTATGTGCATCCGACATAGGCAGCCCAGCAGCACCACCTGAGGCATGATTGCCATGTGTTAAGCAATGTAAGATAGTGCTAAACAGCATTTACCACCATGTAGTATATGCAAACTTGATGACCTTGAGTATCATCCTATCCTCACCAAGCATGATGCCACAATATGAAGACAAGATGATCAATTACAACAATTGGATTAAGTATTGGTGTCAGTGAAAGGGGATCCAATGCCTGTCAGCCTGGGATGACATGCTCGACAAGACATGATGCTTCGCTAGGGATGGCTTTCACCTGTCACCTGTGGCCTTTTGGATATTGCCAAATGGTCTTGTCACCCCCATAGTGCCTTTTTCAGGTAAGGCTCAAAAGACAAACCCACTTCCATGGGTATCACAAGGGATAAGAAACTAGAAGTAATGCTACTCAATGCCAGAAGTCTAAACCGCAAGATGCACGCACTCCAAACTCTCCTCAGCAAGGAGAATGTTGATATCTGTGCAGTAACAGAAACCTGGTTCAAGGCTCCCGAGAGCACCATAGCACTAACAGGTTACACCTCATATCATGCTTTACAGCCACAAAACATGGAACAAACTACAAAAGGAGGGTGAGTATCAATATTTGTCAAAGATACCCACACACCCAGGTTGGTGGCACAGCATGAAGCATCAGAGACTATCCATGTGCAACTAACAGTGGGTAAAACCGCCTTCCAGTTCATAGCCTGCTACAGACCACCCTCCTAAACCCAGGAACCCCACTTGGCTGACTGGAGAACACATGAAAATATGAAGGTCTCCCCAAACACCATTATATTGGGCGACTTCAACTACCCAAACATAGACTGGGAGCATTACCCTAGCTCCAACACCCTAGCCCAAAGGTTCCTAGAATTTATAAACTCAAATGCTATGGAACAACTTGCTACCACTCCCACAAGAGGGGAAAACATACTGGACCTGATCATCACCAACATGGGGACTCTATGCCCAGGACCAGAAGTGTATGTCTCACTGGTAAGATCAGACCATAGAGTAATCTCACTGGATATTCACATCCCGATCCCAGCCCATGGCCAGAAAACCACAGTGAAAAATTTTCACTAAAGCAAATGTCACACTCCTCTAAACCGAGGTGGAATCCTTCACAGCCCCTGTGCCTGTGGAAAATATGGCCCAGACCTCAGAACCCTTTATAAACGCATTCATGAACACCTGCAGGAATGCATGGATCATGCAATCCCAAATAAAACCAAGACCCAATCCTCCAAAGGCAGGCATCCTGTCTGGTGGACCCCAGCCATAAACAAACCATACAATACAAGGAGGAAGCTACTATATGATAGAGCAAAATCCCAAAAAGGGAAGGCATCTCTGATCAGTATTATTAAAAACCTATGGCAACACATAAAATCATCTAAGGCCATATTTGAGATAAAAATTGTACAGGACACTAAGGATAATCACAAGGCTTTCTTTAGTTATGGTAGGAACCTGGGTGGGAATTCCCAGATATGCTTAGAATTAGTCCAAAATGACAAACAATACATCAAATCCACAGACATTGCCAACATCCGAGCTGAGAGGTTCAGCGCAAACTCCCTCCCCTCCCCACCAAAAGGGCAAATATCTATCCCAGCAGAGTGCTGGCCCCCTGACATCTCAGATACTCAGGTAACAGCCAGCCTCTCCAAAGCAAAACACACAGCATCAATCGGATCAGACGGTGTCCTGGGCTGTGTCCAACATGAACCCCAAGAAGAATTGAACACAAACATAAAACCACTGTTCAATCTCAGCCTTACCACAGGATATGTACCCAAAGAGCAGTAGCAGTGTACAGCAACAGTGGTCCCTCTCCACAAAGGTGGTGCCTTAATGGATACTGCAAACTATCACCCCAGAAGCCTGACTAGCTTGATCTGCAAAGCTATGGAAAGGATCATCATGGACCTCAGAAATAAAGATATTGGGGACCTACAGACACTGGATCCTACCCAATTTGGCTTTGTTAAGGGCAGATCCTGCCTCTTAAACCTGGTTGAGTCATTTGAAACAGTCACCAAGGCCACTGATGAGGGGAAGGTGGTCCACACAGCCTACCTGGACCCTGCAAAAGCCTTCCATACAATACCCCACTTGGTCATTATAGACAAGCTCACCAACTTCAGTATAAACCCCTATGTCACTAGATGGATTGCAAACTGGCTCAAGGACAGAACCCACATGGCCAGAAATGCTGGAGCCATGTCAGACCCCAAACCATCTACAAGTGACATCCCACAAGGCTCAGTCCTGGGACCTCCCTTGTTTGGTATATATTTCTCGGAGGTACAGGCCAACACAGAAGGACTGTGGCTGAACAAGTTTGCAGATGACTGCAAACTGGGCGCCATAATCGACCCTCCAGCTGACACAAGCATCCTACAAAAGGGCCTCATAGAAACAGACAACTGGTGCCAGAGACATGTACTTAAGCTAACCGCAAAAAAGTGTATAGTCATCCCCTTTGGCAAAAACTAAGTGCCCACAAATTACCACATAGGTGGTAACCCATTAACTATGGAAGAAGTGATAAGGGACCTGGGGACCCAAGTTGATAGCAATCTCTCATTCGACAACCACGTGGCCAAAGTGTTTAGAAAAACATTTCATATAGCCCACCTAATCATGAAGGTATTCACATCTAGATCAGGGGAGGTCATCGTGCCTCTGTACTCATCCCTCATCAGGCCCATAATTGAGTACAATTCCCCTTGTGGGATGTACCTTATCAGACACCTGCAGCAGCTGGAAAGACCACAAAAGTACCACACCAGGAGGATCAAAGGGCTCAAATAGATGCCTTTTGCTGCCTGGTTAAAGAAACTGCAGCTCCAGTCAGTGGCATACCGCCTGCCCAAAGGCAATCTGTGCCTGATGTATAAAGCCATGTCCAACCCGGAATCAATGGACATGCTGCACCTCTGAAAATCCGAATCCCATCAAGCTATGCGCTGAAGAGACCTGAAACTCAGGACTGAAATAAATAGGACATGCTGGAGTGACAGATTCATAACCCAGAGGCTCCCTCCACTCTTGAGTAAACTCCCACTCCAGGTTAGCCAGAGTCCCTCATTGACTCTCTTTAAGAGGAATCTTGATGAGTGGATGGGAGATTGTAGGTTTACCCTGGGTATCACTTCTATGTCACTGTTACACAGAGGCACAGTATACTAACCTTGAAAAATGTCATGGCAAACTTCACTTAAAATGTGTGTTGAAAGCCAAACACACTCTGGCTAGGATTACAAATGACCTAGGGCAGATAGCCTAGTATGAACCTATGAACAGAATCACACACACCAACTAGTACAACTGTGGTCAATGTGGAGTAATGTTTGGCAATGTCCACCCAAGTTGGTGAATACACAGCAATGTTGGACAAGCCTGGTTTAAGTAGGCCATAGCTGAACAAAATGCAACATGCTCATAGTTGCCCAACTGGCCCTTAACCAGTCTGGTCTGCTCAGTATGAGCATTTAAAGTAGTGATGGGACTCAAACCCATGATACAGTGCAATACAGTGAAAGTACTGGACCACAACACCATGACAATATTGCAGTGTTCAGCCAGTATGAAAGAATGTTGACAAGTCTTTGCAAACTATTCGATGGAAACCCTGCAGGCACAGCATAATCCCTGTTGAGTTATGACACAAAGGAGTCTGGCAGTAAGAACACAACATGACTTTCAACACACACAGTATAAATGTCAATATTGGTCATGTTCACACACAACCACAAATGTAGTGGACTTCAGATCACAACATATGGAAAGGTCACACTGAGCATGCTCACACACTTGGATAAATGAGACATATGTCAGGCAACAAACCATGGAAAGCCTGAACTGGGCATGCTCACACACTTAGGCCATGTCTGAGTATAGCAGTTGGCCACACATATCTGGCAGTTGTATGTGTTAAGCCAGGAACCTCCCACGATCCAGCAATCCACCCTGTGCACACAGTTAAATGACAACAGGCACATATATTAATATACTGGAACCCTGTCATGGTCAAACATGTTATGCAGATACACGAGTTGTTCATAGAAACTGGGAAAGCTACGGCAATAAAGACCTGCAAACAGTATCAGCAACAAATATTGTACATCCTGAACATAAACATAGTTGCAGAGGTCGATACTAGGCTGTCTGCCCTAGGGAATTCATAAGCCTAGGCAGAGTGTATTTGGCGTCTGCCTCCCCAGTAGAGTAGCCTACTGTGCCTCTGTAAAGTAGGTCACAGAAGGAACCCTTTAAGGCTAGTTTGCTGTGCCTCTGTCAAGCAGGGACACAGTGGAGATCCCAGGGGTGAATTTGCAAGTTCCCATCCATGAGGCTGGATTTTGCTGGAAGAGGGTTGGCGAGGGGCTATGTCTAACTCTAATTGGGATTCACTTCCAGAGTGAGGGGAGCCTCTGGATAATGAATCTGTCCCTGCAGCATGGCCCATTTAGTTTTGTGGTGAGGTTTAAGTCCCTGGAGTGTGTCGCTCTAAGGGTCTTGGATGTTATGAGGTGGAGCATGTCCATTACTTCTGGGTTTGACATGGCTGTGTACGTCAGGCATAGGTTACCTCTGAGTAGGCATTAAGCAACTGAGTAGAGCTGGAGATCCTTTAGTTGAGCTGCATAGGACATCTGTGTGTAGCCCATGATCCTCTTGGGGAGGTACTGTTGTGGTCACTGTAGTTGCTGCAGGTGTTGGGTAAGGTACACCCCAAAAGGGTCATTGTAGTCAAACATGGGCCTGATGAGTGACTAGTAGAGGGCCACAATGACCTCCCATGATCTACATGCAAACCCCCATGTGATAAGGAGGGCTATATAAAGGTCTTTGCAATGACTCTGTCAATGTGATTAGCAAAGGAGAGGTTATGATCTATGTTGGTCCCCAAATCTGTAAATACATCTTCTATACTTAATGGATTACCACTTATGTGGTAATTTGTGTGCACCTTGTTTTCCCCAAAGGGGATGATTATGCATGTCTTAGCATTTAGCACGAGGCCATGGCTCTGGCAACAAGCATCCATCTCTGTGAGACCCTAATGGAGGAAGCATGTGTCTCAGCTGCAGTGTCGCTTATGGCCCCCGGTTAGCAGTCATCTGTGATGTTTGTTAGACATAATCCCCCCGTGTTAGTCTGAACCTCAGAGAAGTACATACCGAACAGGACAGGTCCCACAACTGAGCCCAGTGAGACACTAGTTGTAACTGGTCTGGAGTTGGACATGGCACCTGCAATTCTGACCATGTGGGTTCCATCCCTGAGGCAGATAGCAACACATTTAGTGATATAGGGGTTGATATTTAAGCTGGTAAGCATATGTATGATGCCTGAGTGGGGTATTGTGTTGCAGGCTTCTGCAAGGTACAGGTAGACTGTGTGAACTACCTTGCCCTCATCCATGGCTTCAGTAACCGTTTCAAAGATATGAACTATGTGTAAGAGGCAAGATCTGCCCTTAACAAAGCTGAATTGTGTATGATCCACTGTCTGGAGGCTCACAATGTTTTTGATTATGACTTCCATGATAATACGCTCCATAGCTGTTTCTACCACACTAGTCAGGCTTATGGGGTGATAGTTCCTGTGGTCCGTTGTGGCACCACCTTTGTGGAGTGGGAGCACTGTATGTGTATGCCATTCTCAGGGTACATATCCTGTAGTAAGGCTACGTTGGAACAGTGACTTAATGTGAGTGTTCAGTTCTACTCAGAGCTCGTGTAGGACACAGCCTGGGACACTGTCCAGTCCCATACATATGCTGTGTTATTTGCTGTGGAGAGGGCACCTTTCACCTGTGCATCTGTGATGTCAGGGAGTTTACATTCATTTGGGATGGGCATCTGTACTCTTGGGGGGTAAGGGGGGGACATTTGTGCAGACTCTGTCTGCCAAGGTGTAGGCTATGTCCGTAGGTTTGGCATATTTTGTGCTGTTATGCAATAATTCAGAGCATACCTGGGTGTTTCCACACATATTCCTGACATAATTAAAGAAGGCCTTATGATTATCTGTAGTGTCTGGTCAATTTCACTGTCAAAACTTGCAAGTGATGATTATATGAGCGATTAAAGTGTCTTGCCAGTACTGTTCAGAGATGTCCTCCCTCTGTGGGATAATGCTCTGTTATGTAGTAGCTTCCTCCTTCTGTTGTACAGCTTATATATGGCCGTGGTCAACCAGACAGGTCTCCTGTTTTGGAGGAGTCATGGTTTTATTTAGGATAGCATGATCAATGCATACCTGCAGGTGCTCATAGAATGCATTTGTAAAGGATTCTGCAGAGTGGGCTGTATTATCCCCCAGCACGGGTTCTGTGAAGTATTCTACCCTAGTCTTCACAAGTGCAAAGTCTGCTTTTGAGAAATTCTTTACAGTGATTTCCTTGGCTGGGGATGGGGACAGGATATGGATGTCCAGGGAAAGTTGTTTATGGTCTGATCTTAACAATGAGGGTTCTACCTCTGGTGTGGAACATAGAGTCCCCATGTTGGTGATGATCAGGTCCAATATGTATTCCCTCTTGTGGCTGTGGTGACTGGTTGTGCCATAGCACATGGATTCACAAATTGTAGTGGCTGTAGGGTGATGTTGTTGAGGCCTAAGTAGTATCCCCAGTCAATATTCGTGTACCTGAAGTCAACCACTATAATGGTGTGTGTGAAGACCTTCATATCCTACACTGTTCCCAGGAAAGCCGAGTGCAGTTACTGGTTATGGGGGGGGGGGTGGTCTGAACTACACACCAAACCAAAAGGCAGTTTTGCATAATGGTAGTTGTATATGTATGGCCTGTCATGCTTGGTGCAGTGGTACCAACCCAGAGGTGTGTGTATCCGTGATGTATATGGATACACTGTGAAAGGAATGGCCTTTTTGAAGAATGGGATAACACACTAAAAGATGTACATTCCTCTTTGGAAAGACTGATGATGTCAGCACCCTATAAATACAGCAGGAGAAGGGAAATCATCCAGTAATGCAAATAGCATGCTGCGCTAATGCATCTCTCTCAAGTATCATAACATAGTTAGGTAGGGGTTTGAACCCTGCAAACACTGTGTGTGCGCAATTCTTTGCGAAAGGAATGGCCTTTTTGAAGACTGGGATAACACACTAAAAGATGTACATTCCTCTTTGGAAAGACTGATGATGTCAGCACCCTATAAATACAGCAGGAGAAGAGAAAGCATCCAGTAATGCGAATAGTGCGCTGTGCTAATGCATCTCCCTCAAGTATCGTAACATAATTAGGTAGGGGTTTGAATCCTGTAAATGCTGTGTGTGTGCAATTCTCTGTGAAAAGAATGGCCTTTTTGAAGACTGGGATAACACACTAAAAGATGTACATTCCTCTTTGGAAAGACTGATGATGTCAGCACCCTATAAATACAGCTGGAGAAGGGAAAGCATCCAGTAATGCGAATAGCACGCTGCCCTAATGCGTGTCTCTCTCTCTCACGTATCATAACCTAGTTAGGTAGGGGTTTGAATCGTGCAAATGTATGCATACAATTCTCTGTAAAATGATTGCCCTTTTTGAAGACTGGGATAACACACTAAAAGATGTACATTCCTCTTTGGAAAGGGGGCGGGGGGGTGTGTATGTATGCAATTCTCTGTGAAAGTAATGGCCTTTTTGAAGACTGGGATAACACACTAAAAGATGTACATTCCTCTTTGGAAAGGGGGCAGGGGGTGTGTATGTATGCAATTCTCTGAGAAAGGAATGGCCTTTTTGAAGACTGGGATACACTAAAAGATGTACATTCCTCTTTGGAAAGACTGTTGATGTCAGCACCCTATAAATACAGCAGGAGAAAGAAACTCATTCACTAATGTGAATAGCATGCTGCACTAATGCATTTCTCTCAAGTAGCATAGCATAGTTCGATAGGGGTTTGAATCCTACAAGCGCTGTGTATGTATGCAATTCTCTGTGAAAAAATGGCCTTTTTGAAGACTGGGATAACACACTAAAAGATGTGCATTCCTCTTTGGAAAGACTGATGATGTCAGCACCCTATAAATACAGCAGTAGAAGCAAAATCATTCAGTAATGCAAATAGCGTGCTGCGCTAATGTGTCTCTCTCAAATATCATAACATAATTAGGTAGGGGTTTGAATCCTGCAAACGCTGTGTATGTGTGCAATTCACTGTAAAACGAATGGCCTTTTTGAAGACTGGGATAACACACTAAAAGATGTACATTCTTCTTTGGAAAGACTGATGATGTCAGCACCCTGTAAATACAGCAGGAGAAGGAAAATTATCCAGTAATTCAAATAGTGCACTGCACTAATGCATCTCTCTCAAATATCATAACATAGTTAGGTAGGGGTTTGAATCCTGCAAACGCTGTGTGTATGTATGCAGGTCTCTCTGAAAGGAATGGCCTTTTTGAAGACTGGGATAACACACTAAAAGATGTACATTCCTCTTTGGAAAGACTGATGATGTCAGCACCCTATAAATACAGCAGGAGAAGGAAAATCATCCAGTAATGCGAATAGCTCGCTGAGCTAATTTGTCCCTTTCAAGTATTGTAACATAGTTAGTACGGGTTTGAATCCTGCAAACATTGTGTGTGTGTGTGCAATTCTCTGTGAAAGGAATGTCCTTTTTGAAGACTGGGATAACACACTAAAAGATGTGCATTCCTCTTTGGAAAGACTGATGATGTCAGCACCCTATAAATACAGCAGGAGAAGGGAAGCCATCCAGTAATGTGAATAGCACGCTGTGCTAATGCATCTCTCTCAAGTATCATAACATAATTAGGTAGTGGTTTGAATCCTGCAAACGCTGTGTGTGTGCAATTTTCTGTGAAAGGACGGCCTTTTTGTAGACTGGGATAACACACTAAAAGATGTACATTCCTCTTTGGAAAGACTGATGATGTCAGCACCCTATAAATACAGCAGGAGAAGGGAAATCATCCAGTAATACGAATAGCGCGCTGCACTAATCTGTCTCTCTTAAGTATCATAACATAGTTAGGTAGGAGGTTGAATCTTGCCAATGCTGTGTGTGTGCAATTCTCTGTGAAAGGAATGCCCTTTTTGAAGACTGGGATAACACACTAAAAGGTGTACATTCCTCTCTGGAAAGACTGATGATGTCAGCACCCTATAAATACAGCAGGAGAAAAGAAAGCACCCAGTAATGTGAATAGCACACTGGGCTAATGCGTCTCTTTCAAGTATCATAACATAGTTAGGTAGGGGGTTGAATCCTACAAATGCCATGTGTGTTTGTTACACAGTTTGTTGTGTGTTGTGCTTTTATTATTGTATGACATATTATTATAACAGTAATTTCAATGCACACATCAGGTATGATTGTGCCACATACAGATATGTACCTGTGACCTTTAATACTTCCTGCCTCATATGAATACAGTTGTTACCTTTGCCAGCATGTGCCGCAGCTTCCCAGACCTTAGGCCATACATGTATGTTGGTGACAATGCAGATTACTGCAGTGATCTGTGTCCTAGGCCAGCTATGTGACACACACCCATGAAAGCTTTGATAGATTAATGTGGATGAGGGTTCATGTCTGGAATATATGTCAGACATGTTAAAACACAGCAAAGTCTGTGAGTGATGGACATCCAGTGTAGGTGTAGGTGTATGGAAACTGTTGCCAATATGCATACAGACACCCTCTTGCTTAGGTGATACACTGAGGGACTGCAGAATACCTTTGGAAATGTTCATATCACAGGATAGACAAGATAACACTTGTCCACATGTACACACCATTACCCATTCTGCATGATGGGTGGTACCACCTACATGGTACTGTTGGAATACTATTAAGTACATGCCGATGACAATGCTACAGTTGCATTACAGCAATACAGCATGGCTTGGACAACAGGTATCTGTCTGTATGATACCCTTGTGGTGGTTAGGTGTGTCATGTGTAGAATGCATTGTAGGCCACTGTATGCATTTGCAGTCATGGATGGACATATCCGTAGTGTGTTGGCATGTACGTGAGACTGCTATATGCCAAAGAGTATTGTTCCCAGGGATGTGTGGGGCTCAGTAAGAATGGCTACTAGTACAGTGTAGTACTGCAGGGATATCACTGACACCGGGTTCCTACATCTGTTTATCAGTTGAGGAGACACCATGTAATGACCACTGAATGTCAGGCTATGTAGGCTGTGTATACTACCAGAATGCAGACCATTGACATTTGGAAACTGTATCACCCACAGCATACTGTCAAACCATGTCATGTTCCATGCTAACCATGTTCACAAATGTACACCTGCAACTCTGTGCTGCAAACATCACACATGTACTGTCCACACCCCAACACTTGCAGGCACAGGTACACACAACAGCCATGTGGCACATGTGCAGACAGTACACTTTGGGAATTAACACTGGTGTATACAATAGTGCAATGACAATCATAGTGCTAATGCATCATGCATGCTCAGATATATATCCACAATGATATCATTACACTGTACTGTTAGCAACATGATAATATCACTACAGTGCTATGTAGTCACCCTGTGCATCAGCACCATGCTATCCTGTTCCTGCATCAATGTTACAGATGGCAGGAGGTGGCACAGTTTCATCATATGCACAGGGTGTGTACTTGGTTTGCCAGAGTCTGCCATTGACACATCCAATTGACATGTATATGTGTGTGTGTGTTAGTGAGGAACAACAGTACAACATGGGGCAATGCTGATGCGATGTGTGTGTATGTGTTAGCCCTAGGTGTTAGCATTATGTGTGTGTGTATGCATGCACACAGTTCCACCACATGGCTGCCATATATGGGTGTTTGTGGACAGCCACAGACTGTACCTGCCAGGTCATACAGATCACTGTCTCTGGCCACGGACATGGTACCTGTGCCTGGCAGGGGTGCTACGGACAGTATCAGGTACTAAGCCAGACTGGGTACTGTCATCAGAGGCAGTGGGTTGTTGACTGGACACATGTCCCTGCTGGAACTGTCCAGAGCCACGTGCACGTGGTCTTCTAGGATGGTCTAATGACAGCACAGACCCAGCATTGCTGGGGCTGGTACTGGCACTATGGGAGTGGCTGCAGGTTTGTTGTTGTCCGCGATGACTGACAGCTGATGATGTTGCTGGCATATGTCCACGTCGATGCCTCAACCATCCTGCACTGTCCTGGCTCCTGGACATGTAGTTGTGGAAGAGATCTAATGTGTCCCCCCAACATCTATCAATTACCTCACTGATATTATGGATGGCAGCCGCAACGTCACGTATAGTGTCATTCATAGCGGTGCGATGTGCTCTAAGCTCCTTCAGACCCTGTCTGGTGTACCATTCCATACGTGCCTGTGCCTGCATTACAGCCCGGAACATAGCTGAGGTTGAAAGACCTCTGTGGTCACATCTGACAGGAGCAGTACAACCACGGATGCTCTCACGAGAACCCCTGGACATCTGCCTGTGTGGTACCATGTCAGGAATCTGGCCATGGCTGCTGTGAGTGGATGCATGTGCCAATGATACCACACTACCCTGGTCAATGCCCACTGTATGCTGTCCCTCAGCTAAGGACATTGGTGACAACGGATGTATCGGCAGGATGACTGTGCGCATTGATGGGGTTGACTGCTGTGTAGTGTCGATTGGCTGACCAACGACAGACCCTGTCACACCTCCCTGTGCCATTACACATGTATCATCATTATCACTATCCCCAGCAGTGGCTTCAGGTTCCCTGCTGCACTCCACCAGAGCAACATCAGAACCTGTGAGAGGAAGATCAGAAACACAGTTTACAAATGTGTACACGATGTTAGCACACAGGCACACAAGCACACAGGCACACTCCTCAGTACAGCAGATACAAACACAGACACACCTGCAATCCAACACATACACAATACTGTTTGAGGGTGGGTGACAGTATCACAAGGAAAAACATCACTGTACACGTGTCAGCATGCAGATTATGTGTTGCACAGGAACATGCAGTGCAAGTGTAGAAAGCCCTTGTTAATAACAGTATATGTGTACTTTATGCTTGTGTGTAGTTGTTCAGTGATTGTCTCCACCCTGGGACACAATGTGTACAAGGACAGAACAATGTTGTGCAAGTGTTACAAGCTGTGAGTGCATATATTTGCACACACACGCACAACACATGATGGTGCTACGCAATAACTGCTATGTGTACTTTTGTGGTCAGTGGAACTGGATGTGGTGCAGTAACGTGAGCCATGATCAACATGCTTCTTGTGGTCAGTCAACAATAATAATGTGTGCCAGACAGGCAGCTAGCATGCTGTACCTGAAGTGCAATAACATGAGTACATCCACAATTACACAGCCACTTGTTACATGGGTGTGTAAGGTGGGCAATAGTGAGCATTGCCTAACATGAATGTATTATTTGTTCAAGACTGTTGCACAAAGACATGATAGGCATCTACCCCTCAGGTATATTATGTGTGCTGCATAGATGATAAGTGGGATACTGAAGGGTGGGCATACAGCAGGTGTCATAATTGGACATGTGTAGCAGGCTAAGGTGTAGTGTCTATGCCAAACATGTGTGTGTTGTGTACATGTGTATCAGGTATGCCTATCCAATGTCCAGTACTGTGTTGCCACACATGTGTGTCATGCTCTGTGTATTGCATGTGAGTGAGGCAGCTACTGAGAATAATGGGATATGCATAGTCTCACAGCAAACATGCACAGCATGCATTATGCATAGTTGGGTTACAACCTCAACACAGTAATAAATAGGACATGCTGGAGGGACAGATTCATAACCCAGAGGCTCCCTACACTCTGGAACAGAATCCCAGTCCATGTTAGGCAGAGCCCCTCACTGACTCTCTTCAAGAGAAATCTTGACGAGTGGATGGGAGATCGTAGGTTTTCCCCGGGGGTCGTCTCTGTGTCACTAACAGACAGAGGCACAGTAAACTAAACCCTAAATGGGCACAGTATTCTCATTCCAAGAGGTGGTGAAAGCCACACACACTCTGGCTAGGCTTATAAATGCCCTAGGTCTGATAGCCTAGTATGAACCTATGAACCTATGTGCACACACTACACCTCCATATGACATGCACATGTCATTAGCAATAGTATTGTTATTACACACTCACCAGCATGGATTGGCTGCCTTGCTGTCACTCCAGAGGGACCTGCAAAAATATGAGAGTGATTGCCAGTGGCCACAACTGTGCCATTGATACAGTGAGTATGATAAAGTACAGTAGTACAACAGTTGACTTTCACAGGTATACAGATTATACTCAGAATATCAATCTTGCAGAAGAATCGGCAGGTTAACAGCTACACTCACAGTATACATTTCACACATGCATAAACTACCAGTACAGAGAACAGTCAACTACTGATATGGCATGTTACCTGCACACTCCATTTCAACATGCTGGGTAGCTCCAGCCTCCATGATGACACATGTTTGCGGATGTTCTTGTAGTTGGCCTGGAGCCACAACAGTTAGGAGGTGCTCCTCCACACTGGTGAGGGGGGGGGGGCTGGATAGGTACCCCACCACCTGTGGAAAGCTGTTGTCTGTGGATATCAGACGCACGCCGCCAGACATGTCTAATTAAATCCCTGCAGTGATGGCGTACCTGCTCATATGTCCGGTTATGCATGCCTATGTCATTTACCTGACGGACAAGATCTTGCCACAGTGCAGCCCTCTCATGCTGGTTCTGGCTGGTCCTAGAAAACAGCACAGAGAAATTCTGCACCAGGCTCTGGTGGAACTCCTGATCCTCTGCTGCTGTATAAGGTGGGTTATGCTGATGCACCATCACCCTGGAAGGAAAAAAAGATATGTGAGCAAGTCATGTGGTACACTTAATATTCTAATGTACTGATATTACTTAACTGCCATATATAGCATCTGTCTGTCTATCAGGGGATACACATGTTCAGTACCACATATCAGTGCTCAACCCACAACTATCTGACAGTCTCCATACAACAAACTAGTATACACCAGCACTCAGCACACTGTTTGGGATACAATGCACAACCTCACACTGGGAGTATGTATCAAGCTAATGGATGACGAATATTGTCATCCCATGCAATGAATGCAATGCATATTTACAGTTTCAGTGGTAATCCACCCTAATCTTTGATGCTATACCCCTACCTGACATATGTGCACAGTTGTTAATATAGCCATCATACTGCTGTCAGAGTATACATGCTTCCAGGTACACACACATACCCTGTAACACACATGTGATTGCGGCCATGGTACAGGCATCATTACACACACATTACACATACATACAACACACCAATGTATGATGACACAGATGAGCATTAACTGTGTACCTTATAGTACTGTGTGCCCCTACTTTCAGATACCTATGCATGAGGTATGTAATCTGTGCAGACCACAGGAAACACACCAGACAGTGTTACCAGGGAATGTGAACATACACCATACTGTAGTGTTTAGGCCTACAACTTCAGGTAGTACAACAGTTCATATGTGAGCTTGATTCAACAGCAGTACCACTTACTGAGCATACATGTATTGCTTCTGCCTACAATGGGACACCACAGTCGTACACAGGGAACTACGGCACAACATATGCCAATCTACTATGTTTGCATCCC